>NC_142173.1:3226645-3526645 GCF_029865625.1 Vigna umbellata
GAAAACCGTTGTTAATTTCCCTTCGTTTGAAGGTATGGGTAGAACAATGCTACAAACCCTAAAAATTAATTTAACTTAAACAAATCATGAATATAAACTTGTTGGACTTAGATCTAGTAAGATCCTTTGTAAGGACCGGAGAATACATGTAGACTGGACTTATGGACAAAATTGAGTTAAAAGAAAACTAACTGTATCAGCCCTCTTTGACACAAACATAATATTCCTTCACTTTTTCCTCTTAAAAAAATGAACAAAAATTTAAGAAATTTGAAAGTTCAAGACAAGCTAGGATATAAACGATGGAGTCCTACTAAAGAACAAGTTGCTCTACTAGAGGCCCTTTTTGCATTTGGGATACGAAACCCAAATAGAGAGCAAGTGCACGAGATTGCAACGAGACTTAAAGTTTATGGGGAAATTGGAGAGTATAGCGTTTATTGTTGGTTTCAAAATTATGAGTATCGTGAAAAGCAACGAAGCTTGAAGCAAAACACCGCCACCACATCTTACTCTCCACTGCCCCTCTTGCCACCTTTTATGAATGGTAAGATATGTTGTATATTTTTTATTATTATTTTTATTATTTTAGCACGCCATCTCTGTGGATCCGGCTAAAGTGTGAGCGGTATTGGAATGGGAGAGTCCACGTTCGGTCATTGAAGTTAGAAGCTTTGTTGGACTGGAGGGCTACTATAGGCGATTCATTGAAGGATTTTCTAAGATAGTAGCGTCGTTGACACAGCTGACCAGAAAATATCACCCGTTCGCGTGGACCGATCGGTGTGAATCTACTTTCAAAGAACTGAAGCAGAAGTTGACGAGCGCCCCAGTCTTGGTTATCCTTGACGCGGCTAAATCGTCCGAAGTCTACTGTGATGCTTCTCATCAAGGTTTGGGCTGTGTGCTTATGCAAGAGAGAAGAGCGGTCGCGTACGCTTCTCGGCAGTTGAAGATTCATGAGAAGAATTATCCTACGCATGACCTGGAGTTGGCATCTATGGTCTTTGCATTGAAGATATGGAGGCATTACTTGTATGGGGCTACCTTCCAAGTTTTCAGTGATCATAAGAGTCTCAAGTACCTCTTTGATCATAAGGAGTGGAATATAAGGCAGAGACGTTGGCTTGAATTTCTGAAGGATTATGATTTTGAACTACGTTATCACCCAGGGAAGGCTAACGTAGTCACGGACGCGTTGAGTAGAAAAGTAGTTCATGTCTTGGCAATGATGGTCAAAGAGCTCCGTCTGGTTGAGAGTTTTAGAGATTTAAGGTTACAGTTTGAGCTGGAACCGAGCGATATAAGATGTTGTAACCTTAGAGTATCCAGTGATGTCTTTGATCAGATCAGAGAGAAGCAATCAATTGATGAAGATCTGCAAAAGATCTTGAGCCTGATCGGGACGGACAAAGCTGACTAAGATGTATCAAGATCTCAGGAAAGTCTTTTTAGTGGTCAAGTATGAAGAGTGATGTCGCTCGGTTTGTGGCATCTTGTTTAACTTGTCAATGAGCAAAGGCAAAGCATCAAAGACCGGGCGGTCTACTTCAGCAACTGGAGATTCCTGAGTGGAAGTGGGACAACATTTCCATGGACTTCGTGACTCACTTACCCCGTACGGTTAAGAATCACGACTCCATTTGGGTGATAGTGGATCGGCTGACTAAGAGTGCACACTTCTTAGTTGTGAACCTAAAGATGTCTATGGCAAATTTGGCTAAACTCTACATAAACGAGATCGTTCATTTGCACGAAGTTCCATCCAGCATCATCTCTGACCGAGACACAAGGTTTACTTCTCGATTTTGGCAGTCCCTGTAAAGTGAGTTAGGTAGCAAGTTGCAAATGAGCTCAGCGTATCACCCTCAGACGGACGGTCAATCTGAGAGGACCATCCAGACGTTGGAGGACTTGCTTAGAACATGTGTTTTAGATCACCTGGGCGTATGGGATGAAGTATTGTCGTTGGTTGAATTCACCTACAACAACAGTTTCCAGTCCAGCATTGGAATGACTCCTTTTGAAGCTCTATATGGGAGTAAATGCAGAACTCCTCTCTATTGGTTCAAGGAAGAAGAAAAAGTGTTGACTGGACCTGAACTTATCCAGCAGACGACCGAGAAGGTAAAGGTGATTCAAGAACGATTGAAAGCATCTTGAAGCAGACAAAAGTCATATGCTGACAAGAGAAGAAGGCCTTTGGAGTTCCCTGCAGGAGAGCATGTCTTTCTCAGACTGAATCCAACTACTGGAGTAGGCAGAGTCGTTCGTCCTAAGAAGCTGTCTCCCAAATTCATTGGTCCGTATCAGATTTTGAGGCGCATCGAATCAGTAGCGTACGAGATAGCTTTACCTCCTCGACTATCCAACCTTCACCCAATTTTCCATGTATCTCAACTCTGAAAGTATATCGCTGATCCTTCTCATGTACTGGAGTTAGAGGACGTTCATATTCGTGAAGACCGATCGGTGGAGATGCAACCAGTTAGCCTTGCTGGGAGCCGAATTAAGTACTTCAAGGGAAAATCCATCAAATTAGTTAAAGTTGTCTGGGACAAGAAGACGGGCGACTCTACTTGGGAAGTGGAAGATGCTATGAGAGACTTGTATCCTCGTCTATTTTTTGGTAAGCCTTAATTTTCGAGGATGAAAATTTTTGTAGTTAGGGAGAATGTCAGAACCACTCAAATCCACGCACGTGCCGTCTAAGTGGATTCCATGTGTCAAGCGAGGGGTTCGACACTCAGATGGTGGAAGGCAGGTGTTAGCAGCTGAGTGGACGTTCGTTTTGACGTTGGAAGGAAAACTTTGATTTTCAGAAATTCACGCCACTCTCTCTGCATGCACCCTTCTTCCCCAGATTCTGAAAATCTCCAATCTCTACATCTCCTTCATCTTCTCTCTAAGAAATCCTCACCGTTTCTTACTCCGATCATCACTCAGGACCATTTCTACTCCTCCGGTGTCAAGAGCTGCACTTTGAACCGATCGGTTTCGAGTTATGAGCTGGTAAGTTCTTCTCTTCACTCAGCCGTGCAATTTTCTTTTACATGTAAAGCAAGTACTGGTTTCATGTGTTGATCGTTCTTATAAAATAATAGGTTCTGATACTGTTTTGATTTTACTTGGTTTAGTTTGGAAAGTTGTTGAGCGTTGAGGGTAAACGACTTGTTGTGGTGTGAACTGTATTCTGCCTCTATGAACGTTCGGTCACGCTCAGAGGTAAGGAAAGCTTATTTAATTTGATTTGTTTGTTTGGTTGGATTGTACGTATGTTCGTTGATTGTTGAATTAATATGAGATATGATTGTTGCTATGTTTTGATTGTATGAAGTATGGAAATTGACTATGATATGGATGTATGAAATTTTGAAGATAAGTAATTCTAAGTATGAAATTCCCTATGATAATGTATGTTCGTTACTGAATGGTCTTTGATCGTTCGGTTTTCTCGGAGACTCGTTTAAAACTAGATTCTTTCATTTGGAAGGAATTTATGTTGAGGACGAGCGTCTTCGTCTAGTACAATTTGTGTACAGGCGTTCCACCAAGGATATTCTTTCCTTGGCAATTTGATATAAATTTAAATATGTCTATATGTAGTAGTACGTTCGTTCATTCTTGGAAATTAATTAAATAATATCTTATATTTACCAAGCGCTCGTACGAGTTAGGGCTAGGTCTTTCACCAAGCGATTGTACTATTTACTCATAGGTCTTTCACCAAGCGCTCGTACTATTTAGTGTTAGGTCTTATACCAAGCGCTCATTCTCTTTTCTATAATCTACCTTGATGAAAATAGCGTTCGTCCAAACTCAATGGTGTTCACTCTCTACTTGTTCGGTCTTCGACTGGCACTCAGTTTCTTCATATGATTCCTTTAAGTACTATTATTTGAATGTCGTATAGTGTCTGTTTCCATTGGTTTCGGCCTAGAGTCTTAATACTTGGTCTAGGCTTTAAGGTGTTCAGTTTAAATGCTCATGGGTCAGTTCATCAAATTGACTCACTTTGTAAATAACGTTCGATCCTTTTAAATCTTGAGAAATATTATTGGACTCGGTCTCTTCCCAAGTCCCGATGGTAATTCTCTCTTAGTTTTGATCTGTTCTGGAACTGGAAACCTCTCGGTCTTAGTCCAAGTGTTCGGTCTCGTTAAGGGTTGAAGTTGTACGTTTGGTATTTGGTATCTTAAGTGATCTTAGTTAAAATTGAAGTTGAAAATGGAAGATGATGGAATATGATGTATATAAAATGAGCATGATTATGAACGAGTATTTCGAGGAGGAATATCTCATGAATGGATATTGAAATTTGGTAAAGTATGAATGTGGGCATGCTAAGCTGGCGGTTCATCCTGATGTTTCGTGATTACTCGTTCTCACGTAGAGGAGGGTAAGTCATGTGTGGGAACGACAGGAGGTCCTAGTCCTTATGGTTAATTTGGACAGATAGGACTAACCTTGGGTGACAGCTGTTGGGGGTATCCCAGTTACTACATCACCCGTGTGCACGAACGTCGTAGCTACAAAGAATTCATACAGTCTGGACAGTCAGTCTAGTATTAGGCTTTGCATGAGTGAGTTAATGAATTATCTTGTTTGGTTGAATTATGTGAAATATATGTTGATACATGAATTAAATTACATAAGCTTACCCTATGTCTTTCTGTCTTGTATGTTTTGTACGTTCGGTTGTCTTTCTGTTGCAATGATCATCCATGTGGATGTGAGCAGAAGGAGACGAGCTGCTGGAAGAAGCGCTGGAAGAAGAAAACTTAGTCGAGGTAGAAGTTAAGACCGAATAGTAGAACTGTTCGGTCAGTAGTATAGTTTGATAGTAAGGTGATCGTTCGATCACATTTTCCCTTTTCTTTTGTATGACCGTCCGGTGTTGGCTTTTGTAAATCGTTCGGTCAGAATTGCTTATCTTGTACAGTTTAAGTTTCTAGTTCTTTTTGTAAGGCCGTTCGGCCACAAGCGTACTTCTCTTTTAATGTAAGACTGATCTGTAATATTATTCAATGTGAGTATTTTATTATATAGTTTTAGACTGTATTTTTGGGATGTTACACACTACATTCACAATATCAGGAGTGATTTATCAGGAGTGAAACTAATTGAAGATTATGTATATAAATCTGTCTGAATTTGAACTAATTGAAACTGAGTTGGTATTTAGGTGATTTATCAGGAGTGAAGAGACCAAAATGCTTCTCAGATTCCTCACCCTGCTTGTTACTTTCATCAAACATTGCAAACAAGTAAGTCTCTATAGACCCACCTGGTCGCTTCGGAGTTCCACTTCCACTCTTTGCATGAGCAATCAAATTGGCATAGTAAGTGGCTGCATTTTCTGCTGAAGCTCCATCTCCACCTGCAGATGGCCACCCACTCTCAGAAACAACAATCTTCACATCACCTGCTCCCGCTTTCTCAAGTGCAGCATATACTGAATCAAGCATTGCATCAAACAGGTTCTGGTACCCAACACTGTTCTCCCCCTGTTGGGTGAAAAGAGCATATTCAAGAGGAATGTTTTCTTTATCACCAATGTAAGCAAAGTAAGGATAAATGTTTGCAAGAAGTGGGGCTCCGGTGTTCTTCAAGAACTCAACAATGGGTTTTATGTATGACTCTGAATTGAAAACTCCATCATTAGGTGGGTAGGGGTTGGAAATTAGGGTTGAGTCTATTGCTGTGGAGACTTTGATTTGACCTTGCAAATTGACTGATGAAATTGCATTGTGAATGTTGGTCATGGCAGGCAAAATGTACTGAGCCTCGTTGTAATCTGCACGAATTTCGTTTCCTACTGAAATGTACTTGATATTGACTTCTTGTGCATAGGGTACCACGTTTGTGTTCACCCAATCCATGGCAGCGTTTTGGTCTGTGAGAGATTGAAGAGATTCCCTTGCCACGTCCATGATCAACTCAATTCCTGAACCTTTTAGAGCTTCCAGTGTGTCTGCTTCTGGAAAATATATACGCATTTTACCTATGCCATTGCTTTCGTATAGATCAACAACTTCTTGCTTTGATGGTAGAGAATCGCCAAGTACTCCATAGCAAACTCCTATGGATTCTGCAGCTGCATTGTGTTTAACAAAGTTAAATCATTGGAAGAGGATAAAGACAACCATGGCGTAGTTTTCTTGGAACGAAGCTACCCCATCGCTAGATATTCATGTAACAAAGTTGGAATCGGTGTTAATGGTGATTTTATACTGTTTATAGAAATAATATATATACATACATATATATACATATATATACATATATATATATATATATATATATATATATATATATTTATAGTGTTTATAAAGTTTGATATACGATTTTACATTCATAGATATAGTATGCTAAATATGAGATTTATTAAGAACATTCCATTGAATTAAATAGAAAGTTATGTATTGTATATAACTTATAATATTACTATACTTTAATACTTTATCTACACGGAACATATTAAATGATAAATCTTGTATATTAATTTTTTTAATCGATACTTTTCTATTTTTAAATGGATTAGTTCATCTAATTCTTTAAATAATTAATATATTTTCTTATCAATTTTTATACAACAATATCATATTATTATATAAAAATTGATAAAAAGAATATTTTTTTTCAAGGTTTTTAAAAACACAAAGTATAATATAATTTGATAAAATAAAAAATAGTTTAGTTCAATTTATTTTAACTAATTTTTAATTTAGTTTAGACAACTATTATTTGATTTATATCAATACTTCAGTTCTTTAATTTATCCGCTCTAATATTAAAATAATCATAGTTACCTTAAAAGAAATAAATAATTTAATCAGCTATGACTTACATTATGAGATCGTTAAAAGTTTATCAATTAATATCTCAATTTCAGCGGTTAATTTAAAATTATATAGTGAAAATTTTCCATATTTATAGTTCTTTTTTAAAAGATTATGGAACTTTACATAATTTACAGCAAAAATATGTAAAAAGAAAATCTTATTTCTTGTGATCTTTTTAAAACAGTCTATAGGAAAAATTTCAAAAAATATAAAAAATCATGTTAGTGTCACTATTTTTTTTTTTAAAATAGGAGACTATTTTAAGATAGAAAACTCAATTTGACATTTAAAAAAAATAAAAGGCCAACATTGTAAATTCTAAAACCAAATAAAATAATTAAATGAAATTAAAAGAAATAACAAATTTTAACTTCACACAATTAGAAAATTAACAAATTTAAGAATTGATATAATCATTTTAATTTAATATAATATTAATATTTTTTATATAGTCAACGATATTACTTGACATTTGAGTTTGAACAGGCAAGGCTATATGTTAAGCAAATTTACACTAGTAAAAAATTGGGTTTTTACAGCGCACATTATGCCACGGTTCAACGGAAACCGCAGCATAATGGTGCGCGGTGGCAGTTTTGTAAATAAATCTAACACATATGCCGCGGTTCTGCTCTGAACCGCGGCATATACTCCAGTCAACCATTACCTTTGACGCCACGTGTGAATAAAAAATTAAATAACAGAGTATATGCCGCGGTTCTCTGGACAACCGCGGCATATACCACTGCCAATTTATTGCAGGTGCTGACTGGGTCAGAGAATTTCAAAAGTTACAAGGGTATATGCCGCGGTTGTCCAGAGAACCGCAGCATATACAGCAGTAACTTCTCAACTTCTCTGTCAGTCAGAGAATTTCAGAAGTTACAGGGGTATATGCCGCGGTTGTCCAGAGAACCGCGGCATATACCCTTGAAACTTTTGAAATTCCCCAAAAGGCAGTTGGGGAGACAGTTGTGTTCAGCACGTTACAGGGGTATATGCCGCGGTTCTACGAGCAACCGCGACATATTCTCCTATCTGAAATTAATTTAATATATATTTGAAATATTTCGAGGTATATGCCGCGGTTGCCCGCTGAACCGCGGCATAAAGTTTGAAAATAATTTCAAAAATGCCATTTAGGATAATTTTTTTAATCAGTATATGCCGCGGTTGGGAGTTAAACTGCGGCATATACCCCTATTATACCGCGGTTAAGTAGTGAACCGCGGTAGATTCCCCCGTTCAGAGTTAAAAATTAAAACTTGGAACAGTGTCGTCTTCCTCGCGTGCCCGTCTCTGTTTCGCGTTTTTCTGCTCCCTCCGACTCTGTTCATCTCCGTTTGCTCATTTTTCACCGTTTAAACTTGATATTGTTCGGTCATTATTCATTTTTGACGAGAAAAAACAGTTTTAGCCGATCAAAATCGTTTGAAATGCGTCATTCCCTCTCCGCTGTGATTTCGTTTTCTTTGCACCAAGCGTTTTCGCCGTTCCTCTTCCAGGTATTTATGCCCTTTTGCATTCTTAACGTGATTTCTTCATTAGTTTTTGCATAATGCTATAGTTTTGGTAATGTATGAAGTTTCTATAGTTTTGGTAATGTATGGTATAATTTTTGCTTTAATTTTGGTAATGCATGAAATTACTATAGTTTTGGTAATGTATGGTATGGTTTTTGCTATAGTTTTGGTAATGTGTGTTGTAGTTCTTGTATTATTTATAAACCTTAAAATATTATTCACTAAATTTCAATGATATGTATGAAATTGCAAGTTTGATTTTTAGTAGCTTATCTTTTTATGTAATATTTAGGAATATGGATCGAAATTGGATTAATTTACCACGTATTAGTGCTGAGTACGAGAGAGGTGTAGAGGAATTTATACAATTTGCGCAACGTAATGAGGGGAGAAGTGATGATGAAGTGAAGTTTAGATGTCCTTGTGTGAACTGTTTGAATGGGAGAAAGTTGAACGCAACTCAAATTAGAGAACATCTTATATGTGATGGTTTTCTAAGATGCTATACAACATGGATCTGGCACGGCGAAGAAATGCATTTTCCCACTGACTCTCAAAGTGTAAATGTTACTGATTCCACCATGGAAGAAGATCGACCGGATGAAGACAAATTGGAGGACATGATCCGCGATGTTGGAGCAGAAAATTTTGTCAAAGCTCATGTGTATGAGACGATGTCGACTGATGCGGAAACACCTTTGTATGTCGGTTCAACTAAGTTCACACGTTTATCAGCGGTGTTAAGGCTCATGAATTTGAAGGCGAGCAATGGATGGACTGATAAGAGTTTTACAGAACTGTTGACGTTGTTGAATGAAATGTTGCCAGATGGAAATACACTGCCCACTCGTAATTATGATGCGAAGAAAATTCTTTGTCCAATGGGTATGGAGTATAAAAGGATACATGCTTGTCCCAATGACTGCATTTTGTATAGGAAAGAGTTTGAATTTTTGACAAAGTGTCCAAAATGTGGCTTATCACGATACAAGTCAAAAAACAATAGTGAAGATAATGGTCAGATAGAAAAAAATGGATCTGCTTTGAAAGTAGTTTGGTACCTTCCAATAGTGCCCAGACTTAAGCGTTTGTTTGCGAATCCCAAAGATGCTAAAAATCTTAGATGGCATGCAGATGAGAGAAAAATTGACGGGCTGCTTCGTCATCCAGCTGATTCAAAGCAATGGAAAAATATTGATCGACAATTCCCCGAATTTGGTAAAGAGTGTAGAAATCCTAGGCTTGCTTTAGCCACTGATGGACTGAACCCATTTGGTAATTTGAGTACCAATCACAATTGTTGGCCAGTTATATTGATAATTTACAACTTATCTCCTGCATTGTGCATGAAAAGGAAGTACATGATGTTGTCTATGATGATATCTGGTCCAAAGCAGCCTGGAAATGACATAGATGTTTATCTAAGCCCACTAGTTGAAGACTTGAAGGTTTTGTGGGTTGATGGGGTTGAAATATTTGATGCATTCGCTTCAGAGACTTTTATGATGCGTGCAATGTTATTTTGCACCATTAATGACTTTCCTGCTTATGGTAATTTGTCAGGATACAGTGTCAAGGGTCATAAAGCGTGTCCTATATGTGAAGAAAACACTGCAGCTCATCAATTGAAACATGGAAGAAAGACGGTGTATCTGCGTCATCGGAGATTTCTAAAACGTAATCATCCATATCGAAGGTTAAAAAAAGCATTCAATGGAGATCAAGAGAGGGACGAAGCACCAAATCCACTTACTGGCCTTGAAGTTCTTGAAAAAGTTAATAAAATACATCATGTATTTGGGAAAACATCGAAGAAGTCATCTGTAACGACCCCTTGGAAGAAGAAATCAATATTCTTTGATCTTCCATATTGGTCAAAGTTAGATGTTCGACATTGCATAGATGTGATGCATGTAGAAAAGAATGTGTGTGATAGCTTGATTGGTACATTACTCAACATTCAGGGAAAGACAAAAGATGGAGTGAATGCTCGTTTGGATTTGGTTGACATGAATATCCGAGAAGAGTTGGCACCCAAGGAGATTGGTAAACGTACTTATTTGCCCCCTGCATGTTACACAATGTCTAGACAAGAGAAGATAAGTTTTTGTGTATGTTTAAAGAGTATCAAAGTATCACAAGGATACTCTTCAAATATAAAGAGTTTAGTGTCAATGCAGGACTTAAAGCTTGTTGGCATGAAGTCTCACGATTGTCACGTCTTAATGCAACAGTTGTTACCGGTGGCTATTCGTGGAATTTTGCCCAAAAATGTTAGGCACACCATAAACAGGTTGTGTTTGTCAGAAGCGCGGCTGCAGCGGAATGGTTAGCGTGGGATAACAAACCAAGAGGGGGGTGAATTGGTTCTTACTAAAATCGTGTGCCTTAAAAATTTCTACTCAATTAAACTTACTTAGCAAATAATAAAGATAATAAAATAGAGTAAGGTTGAGAGAAATTTGCACAGTTGATTTTATCCTGGTTCGGATCTTACCAATCCTACGTCCAGTCGCTTATCTTAAAAACAAGATAAACACTTCACTAATCACAAAACTATTACAAACTACAATCACACAGATACAATTTGTAAAAGTTTAGAAGACACCTCTCTTGAAGCCACAAGAGATGAAACAACACCTCCTTTGAATCTTCACAAAGGATGAAACACTTCCTTCGAATACTTCACGAAGGATGATTCTCTTCCAGACACTTCCTCAGACACACCAAGGATGAACAAGCTATTCCTCTGTCACCGCAGTAGCACTTCAGGACTTTGCAGACAAGAGTTTCTTTAGCTTCAATAGAGTTCTCAAAGAGTTCAGAGATTTTTGCACAAGGGAAGAGTTTCTCTAGTTGGTTGGTTTTTTTCTTGAGAGAAAATGAGAGTCTATTTATAGACTCATCCAAAGGCTCTTCCATTTTTCGTTTTCAGCCTTTCTGACTGTGTTAATCGATTAGCTACAGTGGTTAATCGATTAGCACCCCAACGGATAGTCCAACGGCTCTTAAAACGGCTAGTTTTTCAAACGGCTCCTGTGTTAATCGATTAACAGCCCTTGTTAATCGATTAACGTTAATCGATTAACACCCCTTGTTAATCGATTAACAGCTCAATGCAGTGCTTCTTCATTTGTCTCTGGAACAATCGATTTACACCCTGTGTTAATCGATTAACACTGCACAGATTTTGCTGTTTGGCTTATTTTTACATCTCTTTTGAATGCAAACATAAATCCACTCATAATCTAAGTCCTAGATACTAAACTATAATTATTACAAAAGCTTTCCATAGCAATACAAGTCTTCATAACATTTTGAGTCTTGATTTCTCTTGACTTGATTTGGACATCATCAAAACTTCATCTTCATCATTTTGCTAACAATCTCCCCCTTTTTGATGATGATCAAAACCTTCTTGATTTAAAGCTTTTGATAATAATCTGTATTTAAAATACAACTTAAGGAAGAAACAATTGTTAGTAATCTTAGAAATAAGTTTAAGACATTAAATATTTCTCCCCCTTTTTGATCATTATTAAAAAGAGATGTATAATTGCTCCCCCTAAATTTATTAGAAAATATACTCCCCCTTAATAAAAGCATGTATGCATAGAAATAATAAGAAAAGCAGCATACATTTTCTTGAATTTAAAGAGGCAAGCATACAAGGAAATATAAAGGGCATACACTAATAAAAACATAGAAATATAAAGTACCCCTTTAGATATCCTTCCAATTTTGTAATGAGAATCCTCTAGGTTGTTTCCACATTTTGTTTAGATTTTCATCTTGAGGATTGTCATCATTCTTCACTTCATTTGTTGTCTTCTTCATCATTGCCTGCATGTAATTCAAAATGACTCAAGAGGTTTTGCCTCAAGGTCTACAATTTCATTAAAGACAACATGCACACATTCTTCTATTTCAAATATTTTCCGTTTGAAAACTATATATGCTTTGTATATATAAAAAAAATTGTTCCATATTCTTTGAAATAAAAATTTCTTAATTTTTCTTTTCAAATATTTAAAACAAAATTGTTTTAAAGAAATTTAAAAATTGGTACCCAACAATTTTGTTTGGGTCCTTTGGGTTAATTTGAAAATTTGAAATCACTTTACAACCCAAATATATCTACCACTTGGAACACCATAATGCTTAATTTTACATTTATTTGAAGTATGACCCTTTTTCATACAATAAAAGCATGATACAACATTTGTGTTCCTATAAGTTGTTCCTTTTTCTACCCAAGTTCTACGGGTTCTATGATTGTGTTTATTTTTAATTTTAGGAACATACTTATTTTTAACAACCTTATTTTCATTATTTTTACTACATTCTCCTGAGGTTGTTTGTTCTAGTAGTTTCTTAAAATTTTCACAAGAAGCACATTCATCACTACTAGTAAATTTACCCTTTTCAAGAAATAAAACTCTATTTTTCAAAGTTTTATTTTCATCAATAATAGTTTCAAAATTTGTTTTTAAATTTTGATTTTCTTCAAGAGTATTTTCAAAATTCAATTTTAACTCTTTGAAATCCTTTTTCAATTTCTGATGGGTTTTATCTAATTTTTCAGATTCTACTATTAAAGCAGCATAAATTTCATGCAACTCATTTTCACTAATTTGACTAGAATTATCAGAATCGCTAGATGTACTTACTTGGCTTCCAGCGTCGTCATTCACTACTAAACAGATGTTTGCTTCTTCATCTGAGTAGCTTGAATCTGAAATGGTCTCATTGTCGTCTTCCCATGCGATGTACGCTTTCTTTTTCTTGAAGGATTTCTTTTCTTCACCCTTCTTTTGATTTGGGCAGTCTGCTTTTAGATGCCCCTTTTCTCCGCAACCATAGCATCGGTAATTTGAGGAAGATACTGGATTATCTTTCTTTTCGTATCTAAATTTTCCTTTGCCTTTAGACTTCATGAACCTATTGAGCCTTTTTATCATGAGTCTCAATTCTTCTTCTTCGTCTGAGTCTTCATCTTCCGATTTACCTTTGCTTCTTTCAACCTCAGATTTCAAGGCTAGACTCTTTTTCTTAGTTTTTGCTTTTGCTTCTTCTTCATCTAGTCTTCCGAGGTCAAGTTCATGTTCCCTCAACTTTCCAAAAAGTGCCGCCATAGTCATGGTGTTGAGATTTTGTGACTCAGAAATTGCAGTCACTTTTGGTTGCCAAGACCTGTCTAAAGATTTCAGAATTTTTATATTAAGCTCATCAGTATCGAAAGATTTACCTAGTCCAATGAGATGATTGACAATGTTGGTGAAGCGTTTTTGAACATCTACTATTGTTTCCCCTTGCTTCATCCTGAACATTTCGTATTCCTGGATTAAGGTATTCTTTCTAGCTCTCTTAACATCATCTGTACCTTCATGGGTTACTCTAAGTACTTCCCACATTTCTTGTGCAGTTTTACAAATAGAAATCCTGTAAAACTCATCAATAGTTAAAGCAGATGAAATAATATTACGAGCTTTTACATCATTACCAAATTTTTTCTTATCTTGAGCAGTCCATTGGTCACGGGGCTTTGGTTCCTGCATATTGTTAGTTGGAACAAAAGGACCAAATGCAACAGCATCCCAAATATCTATATCAATAGATTCCATAAATATTTGCATTCTAACCTTCCAGAATGCGTAATTTTCACCTGTGAATAGTGGTGGTCTATTGATTGATGCACCCTCTGCAAAGGTTTGATGTGATCCTGCCATTTGAATGACTATCAAAGCAAGCTCTGATACCAATTGTCAGAAGCGCGGCTGCAGCGGAATGGTTAGCGTGGGATAACAAACCAAGAGGGGGGTGAATTGGTTCTTACTAAAATCGTGTGCCTTAAAAATTTCTACTCAATTAAACTTACTTAGCAAATAATAAAGATAATAAAATAGAGTAAGGTTGAGAGAAATTTGCACAGTTGATTTTATCCTGGTTCGGATCTTACCAATCCTACGTCCAGTCGCTTATCTTAAAAACAAGATAAACACTTCACTAATCACAAAACTATTACAAACTACAATCACACAGATACAATTTGTAAAAGTTTAGAAGACACCTCTCTTGAAGCCACAAGAGATGAAACAACACCTCCTTTGAATCTTCACAAAGGATGAAACACTTCCTTCGAATACTTCACGAAGGATGATTCTCTTCCAGACACTTCCTCAGACACACCAAGGATGAACAAGCTATTCCTCTGTCACCGCAGTAGCACTTCAGGACTTTGCAGACAAGAGTTTCTTTAGCTTCAATAGAGTTCTCAAAGAGTTCAGAGATTTTTGCACAAGGGAAGAGTTTCTCTAGTTGGTTGGTTTTTTTCTTGAGAGAAAATGAGAGTCTATTTATAGACTCATCCAAAGGCTCTTCCATTTTTCGTTTTCAGCCTTTCTGACTGTGTTAATCGATTAGCTACAGTGGTTAATCGATTAGCACCCCAACGGATAGTCCAACGGCTCTTAAAACGGCTAGTTTTTCAAACGGCTCCTGTGTTAATCGATTAACAGCCCTTGTTAATCGATTAACGTTAATCGATTAACACCCCTTGTTAATCGATTAACAGCTCAATGCAGTGCTTCTTCATTTGTCTCTGGAACAATCGATTTACACCCTGTGTTAATCGATTAACACTGCACAGATTTTGCTGTTTGGCTTATTTTTACATCTCTTTTGAATGCAAACATAAATCCACTCATAATCTAAGTCCTAGATACTAAACTATAATTATTACAAAAGCTTTCCATAGCAATACAAGTCTTCATAACATTTTGAGTCTTGATTTCTCTTGACTTGATTTGGACATCATCAAAACTTCATCTTCATCATTTTGCTAACAGTGTTCATTTTTCTCGTCAATATGTAGTAAAGCCATCGATCCTACAAAGTTAGATGAACTTCAAGGAGAGATTGTTATCATCTTGTGTCAACTAGAGATATTTTTCCCTCCATCTTTTTTTGACATCATGGTACATTTACTTGTTCATTTGGTTAGAGAAATCAAGTTGTGCGGACCGGTATACTTAAGATGGATGTATCCTATTGAGCGTTATATGAAGATTTTGAAAGGGTACGTTAAAAATCCATATCGTCCTGAAGGTTCGATGATTGAAAGGTATATTGCTGAAGAAAGTATCGAGTTTTGTTCAGATTACATGACATCAACGAATCCAATAGGAGTTCCTCGCACAGCATGGTTGAATAAATTTTCTACAAGTAAAAGCATCCGAGGTGTCAATGTGGTGACAAAAGATCGCGAAGAATTGTTGCAAGCGCATCTTTATATATTGAACAACACAGATGAGGTGATCCCTTTTTTGGAAGCACACAAAGCCATTGTTAAGAATAAAAATCCAAGACAATCAGAGAAATGGCAATTGATGGAGCATAACAAAACATTTATGTCTTGCTTCAAATCTGAAATTGACAAAGAGCCACATTCTTCTGAAACTTTATTGTGGCTTGCAAATGGTTTGAAGTTTGATGTCGTGTGTTGTACAGGTTATGAAGTCAATAATTGCACATTCTAT
Source organism: Vigna umbellata (assembly GCF_029865625.1). Classification (NCBI taxonomy): domain Eukaryota; kingdom Viridiplantae; phylum Streptophyta; class Magnoliopsida; order Fabales; family Fabaceae; genus Vigna; species Vigna umbellata. Next base: position 3,242,552 of record NC_142173.1, read on the forward strand.
ACGAAGACTTTGGATGATAAAAGCACAGTACAAAATAGTGGAGTCAGTTTAGAAGCTGAGTCACTTCAATTTTCCACATCAAAAGATCAATCTCCTGTACTTGGATCAATGAGATATTATGGTATAATTGATGGTCAAATTTATGAACACCAAATTATGATGTCACAAACTTGTTTTCAATCGGCAAGTATGACCGAATCGTTCAAGTAATAAACTTGGTTAGACCAAGTATCGTTCTTCCCAAAGGACTCGCGGCCTAGTTTAGTTATGTGGTTTCTTGATTAACTAAGACTTACAAACGAAATATTTGGGGTTTAATATGCAAGACAGAAAATAAACATGTATGCATGAATTTTGATCAATGGCAAAAAGCAAAAGATAAACACTTTCAATGAAATATAGATATGAATATGTTGTTGGGGGTCAATTTCATCTTATCCACTCTCATATATTTTAGGAATTCAACATTCAAATCATCATTGTTAATGCCACTCTCTAAAGTACCTTTCTAGAAGGCTTCTCCCTAATCACGAGTTCATACAATTCCTAGCATTCCTAATGATCAGTTCATAAGTGCAGGAGCTTAACGACAACCAATATCATATTGGGAGAAATTCCCCGGATCTAGACTTCCCCGTACGTGTCCGTATCGACAAAACCAATAATCATGCATCGAATGAGTTAAACAATGCAAGCATTAAGCAAAGAGGAAAAACCCTAACTAATGATGAAAAGAAAGCATAAGTCTTAATTAAAAGATGTAAAAACATATTCCATATATGAGAGTTTCACAAGATTACATTGATTCCCCAACAAACATACAGAGTTTAGTTCACCATATTCATGGTGACCCTAGATGAATTACAATGAAAGAATGAAAGAATAAACCCTAAAAAGGTGAAGAGGAAGCCTCAGCATCCAAGATCCTCCTTCAAAGGGGTGGAAGAGAGAGTGTTTGCTTCGTTCCAGCCAGAGATGCCTAACCCTAGGAAACCCTAAAGCTTATATATCATTCGTAAATTACAAAAAGTCAAATCCAAGCCCATTAAAGTGCCGCTCAACGGTAAATTACCGCTCAGCGGTAAGTGCGTGTCTTGTTTTCTCCCCTCAGCGGCCATTTTGCCCCTCAGCGGATCTCCCGTGAGTGCCTGAGTGTCGCTCAGCGGTAAAATACCGCTCAGCGGTGAGTGCGTGACTTGTTTGCTCCCCTCAGCGGCCATTTTGCCCCTCAGCGGACCTCCCGCAAGCTCCTGAGTGCCGCTCAGCGGTAAACTGCCGCTGAGCGGTGACTTCGGCTTCTCCTTTTGCACTTTTTATTGTCTTTTCTGATTTCATCTCTCTCCTTCTTCACTTCTTTCACCAAATTCACCTTAAAACCTGCACAAAAACACTGAAATCAAGCATAAACCTGTCCAGCTCTCTTATTTCTAAAAACATGAGGAAAAGCATGATTTTAAGCTAGTTTCTAAGTGTAAAGGTTGCTTTTAGTGTCAATTTTAATCATGAAAATAACAGTTTTTCAACTGTTATCACAACCCCAAACTTAAAACTTTGCTTGTCCTCAAGCAAATAAGATGTAACTCCATCTTTAAACCAATTCATATGATGGTTCACTTCATTCAAAAATCTTCTTTTCAAGATAAGTAAAAACTTCACTCAAACTTATGACCAAGAGTTCAATCAAGATGTGCACATGCTTTAGTGTTCACAAAGTCATTTAAATTCCAACAAATGCTATTTTCATGAATGATCAATCAATTAAGCATGGATGTTCATGTGTTCATGTGATATTTCCTCACTAAGTCAAGTGTTTCACTCACACTCAAGTGTATAAGAGATGATCACTCATTCACTCTACTATCACAATGTTACATGAATCAACTTTGCCTTTCATTTTACCACAATCAAAAACATTCACAAGCATGCATCATCACAAGGACTTTTCAATAGCTTATAATGTGGCTGGGCTAACAAGAAAATTGGTTTTTCTGGATCACAAAATCCTTGAGTTAAGAGAATCATAACAACACAATCATCTTATTCTTTCCCAACTTTCTTTTGCCTTTGCATTGAGCTTTGCTTCTTTTTCTTTTCTTTTCTTTTTCTTTGCATATTCTTACTTTTTAGCTCTTAGCTCAATGCTTTTCATGTTTTCCCAACAACCCCAAACTTGAACATTTAACAATACCACACAAGATCTTCTACTTAACTCAAGGTAAAGATTTTCAACTAAGGGTTTTCAGTGTATATTCAAGGCTAAGGGTTCAAAGGATAGAACACACAGTGTTCTCTTTTAGTGGGCTAATTTTATAAATTTGGCCAATAAAAAGGTTTTCAACAAATGACCTTGATCATGTGATGCAAAACAAGCAATTGATTCAATCATAGAAAACCTGGGCAAAACCATTCATGCTTTCAAAGTAATAGCATTCAACAATAACAACTCTGGAGCTCAAAATCTCACATATAAGCTCATTCACATTTGACATACACATCCTGCTTAATTTCACAATCACAATCATGATATCATGCATTTGTTCACAAAGCTTGTGAATCACCTGTATAAGCATTTTAATGTGCACATCATCTCAACATCAATTAATCATAAGCATCATTCAGAATTACTTATCACAAAATCACAGTTAATAGCAAACCATCATAACAAACCAGGTTTCAAATAAAGTACATCAAACCCTAATCTAAAAACAGAAACAAATAAGTTCAGAAAACTTAAACCACCAAAACATAAGCACATGATAGCATTCATCAGTAAATGCTATCTCAGCTCCTCATCAATCTGAGCTATCCTCTGTATCTTCCTCTTCCTCCTCATCTTCATCATCTTCAAATGCATCATCCTCATCAGCTTCATCTTCTTCCATATCTCTAGCTGAAGCTTCAGCTGCTTCAGCTCCTCCTCCATGCACTGGTTCCTCTGGCCAAGCTACCACATTATGGAATTCATCCATAGTCCACCTATGGGCTGGAGGTGTATCATACATCCCCACAATGATCTCAGCAGTGGCCACCTGCCCTCTGTGAATGGACTGCAACTGAGCCCCTATAAGAGACATATACATGTCCCTCATCTGGAATGGCTCTGCTTCATGTGTCTCAGCAGATGTCTGGCTCTGTGCTGGCCCTCTCTCTCTACGAGCACGGCGTGGTGGAACTGGCTGAGCTGCATCATCACCTCCACAGTACTGTCTATAGTAAGCCTCATCAATAGCTTTTCTTGACCTCTCAAAAGGTGGAGCAGAAGTGTCCACCCCAGCTATCTTGCAAAGGTGCGTGATCAAAGAAGGATGTCCTAGTGGTGCTTTGTTATTTGAAGTATTGGCGCACACACTAATCTCATCAGCTATCACCTGCCCAATATTAACATTCAAGTTTCTGATAGCACAGTGGATGAAGAATGCCCTGCTGAGAGTAATATCTGACACATGTGAACATGGCTGAATGTTGGCATGAGAAAACGCCATCCAATACTTTGCAAGAGGAGTCAAATCTGTCCTCCTAATGTTAACCACTGAGCCAGATCGATTCCTTTGGAAGTGTCCTCCAGGTATACACAGTACTCTCTCCACATCCTCATAATCAGCACCTTCCTCCATGCAAAGAGCAAACTGGCACTGCTCACCAGCCCATACAGTGTCCAGAAAGTTATTAATTGAATCAGGATCATACCTGATAGCATGGCCTCTGACATAGCCCAAATAATTCTCAGCTGGATAATCACCAATCTTCTTTGCATTGGTGTAAAATTCCTTAACCACAGCTATGTTGGCAGGTGCAGGATAAGTGGCTAGCTTTCCCCAGTCATTCCCTAAAACTTGCTCTCCAAATTGAGGAGCAAGGTTAGGTATCATTCCAACCTTTCTCTCCATCAGCAGTCTCCTGTCCTGAACCACTTTAAAGTGCTTCTCATGTTTCCTAGAGAGGAACCTGCTAGATTGGGGTTGCTCTGGTTCCTTTTCCTTTCTCTTGGTTGCCATGGTTTTCAATCTTTTTCCTGATGAGGATGCCATTCCTACATTCAAAACACAAACAAAACCACAGAACATGATGTTAATCATTAGTAAAACACAAACACAACTCCTTTCGAAGCTAAACTACCGCTGAGGGCCAGAATTCCCCCTCAGCGCCACCAGTACCACATTCCAGATCAAAATCAAAACCCTAGGATGAACAAAATGCATTTTACTTACTTGGGTGGCGATACTAGATGCAATGAGAATGCTTCCAAGCTAGAATGCTCTCTTCCAACCCCAACTTTGATGGCACACTAGTGAAAAAGTGAGTGGAAGAGAAATTTTCTTAAGAGGGAAGAGTGAAAAGATGTGGAAAACCTTGGAGAAGGTATGTGGGAGTGTTTGTGCAAAGAAAAGTCTGAAAGTGTGAAAGAATGCGCAGCTTAGGGTTTAAAAATACCCTAATGGGCTCGGGTCCCGCTAAGGGGAACTAAAACCCTATTATGCGAGAGTACCGCTCAGCGGTAAAGTACCGCTCAGCGGCACTTTTGTGATGTTTTCTTCTCCTTCTTTTCTTAACCTACGTGCCTCCTAGACATGCCCTTCACTGGCTCCCTGCAATTTAATGTTCAAAATGCTTATGCAAACCCTAACTAAAACAAACAAACAGAAATATTCAATCAACTGGGTTGCCTCCCAGGTAGCGCTTGTTTAACGTCACGAGCCTGACCCAAAATCCACCAACACCCATCAGTAGGTGTTACAGCCATTGTATCCTTCAGTAGATACTTAACCACCTAGCATCCTTCAGTAGATGCTATATCCAACAAAATAAATACAAAAATAATGTTCACAAATTAAAAATTACAAAACCAAAATAAAATCAAAAGTTCTTAAATCAATTGGGTTGCCTCCCAACAAGCGCTCTTTTAACGTCATTAGCTTGACCCAAGCTCAAGTTCCTTCTTCTTTTTCTTCTTTCTACTAAACTTCTTCAAAAATTTGATCAAACCAGGAACCTGTTGCAATGTCTCAATCATAGGAACTTTAATCTCCAATTTCTTGAAGATTTCCATAAAGCACTTGAATTTCTTTTCCTTCCTATGATTCTTCTTTAGATGAGGATGGGATTTTTCATATGATTCCTTCTTCTTTCCTCTCATCTTCTTTTTCTTCCTTTTTCTCTCCCTAAATTTTCTCTTTTTCTTTTCTTTTATTTTTTTCTTCCCTTTTCTTTTTCTCCTCAACTTCTTTATTTTCACACAAATTTTCTTTCTCTCTTCTCTCTCAACCACTTCTTTTTCTTTTTCTTCATCTTTATCTTTCTCACTCAACTCTTCTTTCTCTTTTCTCTCTACCCTTTCCTCATCTCCCTTTAATTTTTCCTCATCAAGAATCTTGTCACTTTCAGTGATAATGACTTGCCCTTCCTCCTTAAGGTTAACTTCAGTATTAACATCATCATTCAATCTCTGATTGATGTAACGAAGTTGCATCTCCATTCTTTTACATGATTCTTCAATGCTTTTCTGAGTAGAGTCGGAATTTTTCAAAAATCGTTGAAGGGTGTCCTCCAACCTATCCAAACTTCCTGATAGAAAGGGTTGTTGCTGCCATTGTTGTTGTGGTTGATTCTCAAATTGTCCAGCAGCTTGCCAAAATTGGCTTTGATCCATGCTTGAGTGAGGTTCCCACCAGTGGTTGAGATTACTTTGGTGGAATTGAGTGCCCATATAGTTAAATTCTTGACCAAATTGCATTCTGCAGACATTAGGCACAAAACCCTAAAAACAATTGTTAGCACAAAAAGATAGAGAAAAAAAAATCAAAGGATATAATTGAAAAGATAAGAAGATAGGAAATAAAAACAGAAAAATAAAAACAGAAAAATAAAATAAAATAAAATAAAATACAAACAGAAAATAAAATAAAATAAAATAAAATAAAATCTAATATAATCAAATAAAATAAAATCAAATAAAAACCGAAAAATAAAAAACAGAAAATAAAAAACAGAAAACAGAAAAATAGAAAACAAAAAAAAAATCAAATCAAATAAAATACAAACTGAAAAATATAAACAGAGAAATAAAATAAAATAAAAAAAAATTCGAAATTTAAATTAAAAATAAAAAAAATAAGTCAAAGATAATCAATAATCACACAAATTAACCAGTTAAACCACGAATCCCCGGCAACGGCGCCAAAAACTTGATGGTCAAATTTATGAACACCAAATTATGATGTCACAAACTTGTTTTCAATCGGCAAGTATGACCGAATCGTTCAAGTAATAAACTTGGTTAGACCAAGTATCGTTCTTCCCAAAGGACTCGCGGCCTAGTTTAGTTATGTGGTTTCTTGATTAACTAAGACTTACAAACGAAATATTTGGGGTTTAATATGCAAGACAGAAAATAAACATGTATGCATGAATTTTGATCAATGGCAAAAAGCAAAAGATAAACACTTTCAATGAAATATAGATATGAATATGTTGTTGGGGGTCAATTTCATCTTATCCACTCTCATATATTTTAGGAATTCAACATTCAAATCATCATTGTTAATGCCACTCTCTAAAGTACCTTTCTAGAAGGCTTCTCCCTAATCACGAGTTCATACAATTCCTAGCATTCCTAATGATCAGTTCATAAGTGCAGGAGCTTAACGACAACCAATATCATATTGGGAGAAATTCCCCGGATCTAGACTTCCCCGTACGTGTCCGTATCGACAAAACCAATAATCATGCATCGAATGAGTTAAACAATGCAAGCATTAAGCAAAGAGGAAAAACCCTAACTAATGATGAAAAGAAAGCATAAGTCTTAATTAAAAGATGTAAAAACATATTCCATATATGAGAGTTTCACAAGATTACATTGATTCCCCAACAAACATACAGAGTTTAGTTCACCATATTCATGGTGACCCTAGATGAATTACAATGAAAGAATGAAAGAATAAACCCTAAAAAGGTGAAGAGGAAGCCTCAGCATCCAAGATCCTCCTTCAAAGGGGTGGAAGAGAGAGTGTTTGCTTCGTTCCAGCCAGAGATGCCTAACCCTAGGAAACCCTAAAGCTTATATATCATTCGTAAATTACAAAAAGTCAAATCCAAGCCCATTAAAGTGCCGCTCAACGGTAAATTACCGCTCAGCGGTAAGTGCGTGTCTTGTTTTCTCCCCTCAGCGGCCATTTTGCCCCTCAGCGGATCTCCCGTGAGTGCCTGAGTGTCGCTCAGCGGTAAAATACCGCTCAGCGGTGAGTGCGTGACTTGTTTGCTCCCCTCAGCGGCCATTTTGCCCCTCAGCGGACCTCCCGCAAGCTCCTGAGTGCCGCTCAGCGGTAAACTGCCGCTGAGCGGTGACTTCGGCTTCTCCTTTTGCACTTTTTATTGTCTTTTCTGATTTCATCTCTCTCCTTCTTCACTTCTTTCACCAAATTCACCTTAAAACCTGCACAAAAACACTGAAATCAAGCATAAACCTGTCCAGCTCTCTTATTTCTAAAAACATGAGGAAAAGCATGATTTTAAGCTAGTTTCTAAGTGTAAAGGTTGCTTTTAGTGTCAATTTTAATCATGAAAATAACAGTTTTTCAACTGTTATCAATAATAGAAGAGATATGGGAGGTTGATTACACCAAGTTTTTTGTTCCATTGTTCAAGTGTAAGTGGTTTGACAATAAGAGTGGTGTGAAAATAGATGACTCGGGTATGACACTGGTTGATTTTCGCAAGGTGGGTTACCGAGACGAACCGTTTATCATGGTACATCAAGCATCTCAAGTTTTTTATGTCAAAGATCCTGCGTCTGACCATTGGTATGTTGCTCTTCAAGGCAAAAAACAAATTGAAGTTAACGAAGACAATCTGATTAATATTTATATTGCTGACAACCATTCATTTCAAACTACAACAAATTTGGATGACCAATCTGTAGTTGACGATGATGTACATGCAATTCGGTCAGATCATGATGAGGGAATATACATATGATGAATCCATATCTTTATGTATGAATTTTCAATTTCTGTATAAGTATTTTATTAATATAACATAAGTTTTCCTTTTATACATTTCCTATGATTACTATTACATGTTTTGTTAATTTATATGATATTACATAAGTCTTGAAAGAAAATTTAATGTTGTTATTTATTTTGACAGATATATGGCTGATCATCCACATTCTTCAGGGGATGAGGCTCCCCCAACCAGATCCACTAGAGGACCCACTAGGATGAAACAACTATTGATCAGGAAAAATAGTGGTGAAAGAACTCCGGTGAATGTGAATGTCACCACGGGTGTGGCAACTGGCCCCCATGCAGATGACTTCCGATCATACCTTGGAGTAGTGGCACGTGATAAGATTAGCATTCTCATTCCATCTTTTGATCATGTGTCCGAGGGTGATCGGAACATTATTTGGCAAGATATATTGGTAAGTTAGTTAATAGCATTTGAATTAAAATTTGTTTATATTGATAATTTTGTACTAATACAACTTTATTATTTTTTTTTCAGATGACATTTGACATTCCAAATGTCCCAACACTTAGAAATAAGTGTTTGTCAACTGTTGCAGAAAATTTCAGAAACTTTAAAAGCAAGTTGACATCAAGGTACATCTTTGGACACCTTAAACATAAAAGTCCATGTAGTTCATATAAGTCCATTGATGAGGAGACTTGGCGGGTTTTTAAAGAGAGTCGGATGTCAGAGGAATGGCAGGTTAGTGTAGTTCATATTATTCAATTCCTCATTAACAAATATATATCATATGAACTAATTAATTAATGTGTATGTGACAGGCAATTAGAAGCAAAGCACAAGGAACAAGTGCTCAGAACAAAAACCCCCACCTATTATCTTATGGTGGGTATAGGAAGCTTGAGGAGAAAATCCTCAAGCAAAAGGCAGATGCTATACCACCATCTCAGAGTGGTAGCCCTCCTCAGCCTCCTTCTCCACCGTCTAGACATGAGAAATGGAAGTTGGCCCGTATGCGACCATCGGGCACCTACTCTTCTGACACTGCACGAGAGATTTCTGAAAAAATTGTAAGTTATCACTGTTCCTAAAATAATAAATATTGTCATTATACATACTTCATTAAACTATTTAAAGAATAATGGTGTTTTGTAATGTTACAGGACGCCTTGGTTGAGCAGAGCTCCCAAGGCCAATTCACTCCAGAGGGTCGCCAGGATATTCTTGCTGCTGCAATTGGACGACCTGAGCACCCTGGACGTGTACGTGCTGCAGGTCCTAGAGTAGGAATTACAGATTATTTTGGGAGCTCTTCTCGTCAGCCTTCATATTCATACAGCGATACACAAAGGATGACAAAAGAGATCACAAAAAAGGTCCAACTTATACAGGAGATCAGGGCCGAGGTGAGGGCTGAATTCCAGATGCTATACCAGGAGCAGTTTCAGAGCATGCGCCCGGTGCAGTCTCCTATAGAGGAACATGTTATCCCTGCCCCTCCCACAGGTAAACTTAATAAACATTTATGTGCAATTATTTCTATCTCTTGTATAATCTAACATTTACTCTGACAGGGAGAAGCGGCAAAGGAAGTTGTTCCGCATCAACCATCCCAGAGGATGACATGGACGATGGTAGTCCATGTCTGCTATACATTTTAGAAGATACTGAGATGGTGCTGGTAGCTCGTGGAACAGAGTTTAGGTCAGCGACTGTATGTCATGGTATGCAACTATTAGAGGATGAGGTGAAGGTCTCAGTGGATGAAATGATCATACCAGATGCCTCGGTTCCACTGTCCACGGAAGAGATTTTCATTGTGGAACAAGCATATAAGTCGTTTATCACTTGGCCTAAATTTTTGGTTAAACCAGTTTCTGACCCCTCGGTATGAAATTCTTCTTTACACTTCTCAATTTTAAAGGTTTTTGATGTCAAAACTTATCTTATCTTTTCATGTAACAACAGACGCAGGCACAACAGAAGATTCCTCCATCTGAGGATGACCCTCTTTCTTCATTGCATCTACTTGCTGACATCCTTGATGATAAGCCTTTGGAGGTTGACTATGATGCTAATGTATTTGGGCATGGCTCTAAGGTCCCAATATACCTTAATAGCCAAGATGTCCGTGAGCTTGCGTCGGGAACACAAGAGTTGAATATTTCAATTATTCAACTATGGACGATGTAAGTCTATGACCAATTATTTATATATAAAATTGATTTATATATCAAGTATCCTTATATCAAAGTTAATTTTTGATTTCAGGTATATGTCTGGGGTCATTAATAAGTTGGGGCGTTCTGATGATTATGGATTCATTGATCCCCAATCAATTCATGAATCAAATGATTTTGAGCATATCAACATGAGTCTGATAAGAAGTTTTGGAAGGGGCAAGAAAATATACTTTTTGCCTTATATATCCGGGTAAGTCAACTTTGTTAACATAATAATGTTCCATATGTGATTTTAATATTTAATAGTTACGTTATTATGAATTTCAGGCGCCATTGGCAACTTCTTGTTATGTCTATGCAAGACAACTATGCTTTGTGGTTCTGCTCATTGCACAGGCCTCCTCCCACACAACTCAAACAAGCAATTGATTGGTAAGAACCTCAATGTTTGGACTTTCTTTGTTATATAACTGAATGCTAAAACCTTTTTTATATACAGTTCTATTCCAGCAAGTATGATGATGGGTGGGAGATCAATTGTTAATAGTAGAAAGATTGCTTGGATTTCTCTCAAGGTTTGACATATGCTAAAGTCATACTTTGTTATAATTGTTTTATAACAAATGTTATTCACTAACTATTATCAACTGTGATGATATATTGTAGTGTAACAGACAAAATGGGTCATATGAGTGTGGATACTATGTAATGTATTGGATGACCCATATTGTTCGTTCTCACATCACAAGTCGCTGGGAAACGGTAATATTTAACTTTAACAAATTTTGATTTTTTAACAAATGTTGAATTCATATACACTAATTAAAATGAATTGTCTTTTGCAGAGATTCAAGACTACTACACCAGTTCCTGAGAAGTCACTATTATTCATTAGGAACGCTGCTGCGAAGTATATAGTTAGATTATACAATAGCTCTTAGATTTAAACAATGCATTTGATTAGATAGAATTTTCTTAGACTTTGTACTTTATTTGATGTTGAAATACATTTGAACATGTGTTTGCTATGTTCAAATTGAATTTGTGTATATGTTTTTATATGCAGGTCTGTTTTTGTGGTAGTGGATATCACAAAAACAGACCTGCAATTTTAAAAAACTGCAGGGGAATATGCCGCGGTTCTAACCACAACCGCGGCATATAGTGATTCGTTTTTTTTTAAAAACGAGACATATGGCCGCGGTTTTGACACTAACCGCGGCATATGCTTCAGCCTTTTGCCACGGTTGAATCGCGGCATATAGTGTATTTTTTTTTTTTTTTTTAAAAATGGATTTAGGCAGCGATTCCCTCGACAACTGCGGCATATTCCGCAACCTATATACCACGGTTATAACCGCGGCCTAAAGTGTCTGACTTACTACCGCGGCTGAATATGTCGCAGTTCTTGAACCGCGACGTATAGTGAAAATGAACCGCAGTAAAAGCTCCTCGCTGCACTAGTGTTAACTAAGTTGCATTAAGAAAATTATATATTTATTTATTGCAAAAGTTTGAGAATATATCACAGTTTAAGACAAATACGAATTTTAATTTTATGTTAAAATTTAAAATGTATTTAACCTTTATATATATATATATATATATATATATATATATATATATATATATGTTAATGGAAAATTCATTACAATGTGAATAATGGTTGAATTCTTGGTAAAAAAAATATTAATTAATATTTTGTATTAATACGTTAGTTAAACTTACATTTATATACTCAAGAATATTTACTAAAAGAGGAAAAACATGAAAGAGGAGCATACAGACCTGTAATGGAAGATAATATTCCAAGAAGAAGAAACACCAATATGGCAGACATTTTTGTATTGGTTCTAAGAAACGAATGAATACGTAACACAACTTTTGTATATTTTTCTCTTTCCTAACCTCTATTTATATGCACACCACCATAGTGCTTATTACCAATCAAACAAAATATTTGACTTTAGCCCCTTCAATCACTTCTTCACTCTTCAAATTCCTTCAATTATCTACCACTAATTTCGGCCATGCATATTAATTGGAATTCAAACATATTATCAACACTTTTTTTTTCTCCATATAATATTATTACTCAACAAATATTAATATATTTCATTTTAAAATATCACAAAAATATATACAATTTTATTATAAAAACTTTAATTAAGTAATAATATTTTAAGAACTAACTGAATATAATATTGATATTCAGAAAACTAATAGTAGTAATTTCTGCATACTAGTCTTCACGAAGGAAACTTCTTAAAACCTTATTAGGTCACATATTCAATTTCAGTCTTCTGTGTATTGGGAAGTCTATTTAATTAAATGGCCTTGTATCCCTTGGAATAGGTCAGAACTTAGATGCCACGTTTTATATTCCATTATCACCAATTTTAATATTTACAAATGTTAAATTTATTTTTGAAATAATTAGTGGCTGCTGGAAAAGGAGAACCATCTTATAGAAAATATTGGACCTATTGTACTTTTAATACCAAACCTACTTTTTTTTTATACAAAAATTATTTTCATTTTATTTGTATACTCCAATATGAATTTTAGTTAGAATTATTTAAAGAGATAAATAATGCATTAACACCTAGTTTTAAAGATAAAAAATAATTAATTATTATAATGACTAATTTAATATTAATTTATATACTAAAATTTATTAGTATTTAAAATATTTTTTATTATAAATAAAAAGTTAGAATTAAATCATAAATTGAAATTTAAATTGATCTCTAATATTAGCTATCAAAATCTTAGTTACAAAAATAATTAGTGTCTAAATTAATTTCTAATTAAAAATCTACAATTGTTTAAAATTTGTCTTTTTGTTTCTTTTAATTTGGAAAAGGAATATTTTGGCGTGGATTATAAACTATCAATAAAATGATACCAAATAATATTATCAATGTTGGTAGTGTTCACCTTTATACATGTTTTAGTTCTACCTTCATATTTATACCTATTTATAATATATACGAAATATATTTTTACTCTTTTTTTTCTCACAAGTAGATAGAGAGAGAAAAGCTTTTAATAACAGAAACGAAATTAAAAAAGATAAAAAAAATTAGACTTGTATCTATCAGATGTAATATTGAAAGATATATTTTAATTTTTGCTTGACCATTTGAAAACTTTTATTATATCTTTTTGGAAGTCATTTTAGTACATAAAAATATGTTATTTTCAAATCTTGTTTTTTTAATGAATTTATGAAGATAAGTGATATATGTGTTTTTTTTAACTTTATTATTTATTTAAGATAATGTTTTGGAGTAAAAAAGTGTAAAAAAAAACTAAAATAGGATTGGACAAACTACATCGTCGAGTCCAAATCTTTTTTACTCTCTTTTAATTTTATATTTAAAATTCATTATTTTGACATATTGAAAAATGATTTTAATATTTTAAAATATATTAAAAATTTAATATATTAAAATTAATATATTTTAAAAATACAGTAGAAGAATAACATAAAAAATCTAGTAGAAAATTTGAATTTGAGTTAAGTTTAGATAATTTTTAAGTAAATAGAGGGATAACAAAATTAAATATTCGAATTTTTACTATTTAACCTTGAACTTTTACCTTTCCCTTTTCATTATCATTATTATAAACCGTAAAATTTATGCTTTACATTCAACCTTGTAGTAACATTATAAAAATACCCTTAATCTTTTCTATCATTTTCTTTTAGTTTATCATAGACAAACACTAGTACAAAAACATTGTATAATGTCTTTTTTGGCCTTTTACATCGAATTCAAGGTCGACGTCATATCGGGAGATGTTAAATTGACGTCGAATTTAAAAAATTCGATGTTAATCAAATTGACATCGAATTTTGTTAAAAACAATTTTTTTGTTTTTTAATTAATTGTAATTTTTTTTACAATTTTACGAGATTTGAAAAAGTAGAAAAACAACAAATTTCAGTTTTTGGTATTTTATAAAGCATGAACTATGAACTTATAGTATACTATCAACAACAACAAACAAGTTTAATTAAACAACAACAACAAACAAGTTCAACCAAATAACAACAACAAACAAGTTCAACAAAAAAGAACAACAAACAAGTTCTTCAAAACGAAAACTAACCTTCAAAGGGTGGGTTCATCGGAATAAAGTGTTTCCACCCGTGAGAGAGAAAGCAGAATGCGTCTATGAAGGATAAGAACACGAAAATAATCGGTCAAAAAAAATGAAAATTATATATAAAATAGTTAATTAACATGGATTTGTATCAAATGAAAGAAAGATTACATGTGATGGTCGTCAAACTTCTTCGTTCGAGAAAAGTTTGAGAAGAGAAGAGGGTCTCACGCGCTAAGATAAAGTGAATGAATTTTCAATTTCCCGCTCAAATTAAGAAGGGGAAACTGTGGTTTAAAAGAAAAAAGAATAAAAGAATAAAAAAATGGTACTTTTTTGCTTCTAAGTAACAAATAATACCCCTTACACAATTGTACGTATTATTTGTTGTTTAAAAGAAAAATAAAATTTAAAAGGGCGACTCTTTGGCTTCTAAGTGACTTGGCTTCTAACTGACAAATCCCTACATGTGGTTTAAAAGAAAGAAGAGAGACAATGACGAACTGGTTTAAATAATTACCATCGTAGAATGTCGAATCTTCGACGTTCTACAATTTCATTTATTTACAAAAATGATTGACTATTCAGTAATTGAACGTTAAACACATGACATTATACGCTATTTTTGCACTAGTGAAATATTACTTTTTAATTTCATTGTTTTAATTTATTTTCTTTGTATGAAATATCTTTATGAAATTATTTATATTGTGTGTGTGTATATATATATATATATGTGTGTGTGTGTGTGTGAGATTGTTTTTATCATTTTAAAAGTATAGTGAAAAAGAGTTTCATAAAATAACTTCCAAGACTGTTATAGAAAATACTTTTCAAAAATGTCTTAGGAAGTACAATTTAAGATTCGAGTTTGAAAAAGGTTTTAGAAAAAGGTTTCTTTCCCATACACTATCTTAATATAAAAAAAATGTTATTTTTTTGTTTTTAATATTTTAAAAGAAGAATGTTAATTTGAAAAGTATGTTATGAAATTAGATGGTAGTTACATATGCATTGAATATATATGTGACGTATTAAGAGGTGTTATAAGAAACGTCTGAATGAGGCTAATTGACTAGGTTTTGTCACTGTTAACATAATGAGTAGACACGGTGGAATTCAAAGGTAAAATTTTGAACATTCAATTAAGTAATTGATGGTGCAAAAGTCAATTCATTATGTGCCATAAAAAAATTGTTGGTTTTACATGCATATATAAACACACCTTTGAGAGAGGTAAAAAAAAATGTAACAATTTAATTTGGTATTATGTAAAAGGTGGAAGTTCATGAAGAGAAACATCATCCATCTACTACAT
Source organism: Vigna umbellata (assembly GCF_029865625.1). Classification (NCBI taxonomy): domain Eukaryota; kingdom Viridiplantae; phylum Streptophyta; class Magnoliopsida; order Fabales; family Fabaceae; genus Vigna; species Vigna umbellata. The sequence continues at coordinate 3,258,137 of NC_142173.1, forward strand.
AAAAAAATATAATTTTAATTTCGTTAAATTTATAACTTTATTAATAATTAAATATATATTTCAACTTTAATAATTATCATATGTACGGCAGGAATAATTACTATTAATGCACAATTAAACTTTAGAATTTTTTTTGTCCTTTGTAAATTTAAAATAAAAAATTATTTATATATTAATATTAATTTATCTTTTATTAAACATATGTAATAGTTATTAAAAACAAACTATATGTTCAATTATCTTGATTAATAATGAAATTTAAACAAAAATTAGTAGAATTAAAGTTTTTTTATTAAGATTGTGATTTTATTATTATTATACTAAAAATAAAATATTTCAATATTTATCGTACTGAATTAACTATTTACTTGAGAATTTTTTTGACGTAACATGTTTTTTTATTCATTATATTTTGTGGATAGTGTGGATTTTTTAATTTTTAAATATAAAACTTAATTTTCATCTACTCTATTTTTTAAAATATATAATATAATTTAAAATAAAAATTTTAATTTATTTTCGTTTTAAAAATGATAGTTTTATTTTTAAGTGGGATGACATGTTCTTACAAATCCATATGGTATATCGATATATTCTTAGATTAATAAATGGTTGAGGATATAGTGAAATGCAACATATCATCTCATAATACAAGATGACTTAAACGGAGAAACTACAAGTTAAACAATTTTTAACGAAAAACTAATTTTACAAAACATTAATAAACAAAAGATGGAAATATATTTATTATGATAAGTTTGTTTCCTTTTACAATATCTTAAAACTTATATTAATAATTATTTTTGCAATGGTAAATCTTAGTTTAGTTGATACTGTTACTAGTAAAAAAATTTCTTTTTAACTCGCGGTATAGGTATCGGTTTAGGAAAAACCGAAGTCTATCAAAACGCGGTGGCATTTTTGTAATTTAAGTGAACTTATATGCCTCGGTTCAAGGGAACCCGAAACAATAAGTAATATTACCTCGGTTCATAGCAAAACCGATGCCTAAAAGTTGTCTGACACATCTGAATTTTGAAATCTGGAGAGAACCTATGGTTTCGGTTCAGTAAGAACCGGTGCAAATCCATATTTATGCCTCGGTTTAGGCGGGAACCGAGGCGTATAGCTATTTAATATTTTTTTTAGGACTATATACCTCGGTGGAGAGTGAACCGGTGCATTAAAAAATTACCCTAACTCCTGCATGTTTCATTATGATGTTTCATTTCCCACGTTTCACTTTCCCTGCAACCCCTCCCATTCTCCTGCAACCCCTCCCATTCTCCAGTCCCCTCTCCCTCTGCATCCCCAGGACGCTGCGACTTCCATTCTCTAGTCCCCTCTCCCTCAACTCCACTGCGGCTCTCATTCTCCAGTCCCCTCTCCCTCAACTCCATCATTCTCTCACCAGATGGCTTCTCCCTCTGCATCCCTAGGACGGTGCGGCGAAGGTGCGGCGACGGTGCAGCGAGGCGAGACGAGACGAGACGGTGTGGTGACAGTGCGACGAGGACAGATCTCACGACGGTGCGACGAGGCGAGACGGTGCGGCGAGGCGAGACGGTGCGGCGAGGCGAGACGGTGCGGCGAGGCGAGACGAGACGAGGCGAGATGAGACGGTGCGGCGACGGTGCGACAGGGACAGATCTCGCGATGGTGCGGCGAGGCGAGAGAACTTCGACGGCGCGATGAGGGAGCTCGCGACGGTGCGGCGAGAGGCCGCGACGACGGCTGCAATGGCGGAAACCCTTTTCTGCGTTTTTTGGTTTTTGATTTTTGGTTTTTGGTTCTCTTTCTTTGCAGGTAGATGGCGAAATGCATTGATTTTTTGTTTTTGGTTTGGATCTCTATCTCCCGTCTGTTCTCTCTGCTTCCTATTCCCCTTCTTCTTTGATTGTCAAAGTAATTTTGTGCTTCCTATTCCCCTTCTTCTTTGATTGTCAAAGTAATTTTGTGCAAAGACATGGATGAAAAGAATTGCAGAAAAGAGAAAGAAGTTTAACCAGAAAAGAGAAAGAAGTTTAACCAGAAAAGAGAAAAAAGTTTAACCAAATAAACAAACATAAAAACTCTGATCTCGTTTTGATCTCGTTGAAAATAAAAAAATTAAAAGACTCTACTGCCTCGGTTGTTTTTGAACCGAGTCAGAATCTGAAATCTTTTGATTCGGTTCAGGATCGAGCTAAAAAATCCATTTTTTTTACCTCGTGTGCATATACACCGGTTATAGAACCGGTGTCTATTTGAAAAAATAACCGAGGCAGTATAGGTTGATTGCACTAGTGTGTACAAATTTTTACATTGATCGATACATAATTATCAAACCTTAAAATTAGGTTATAGTTTAGTTCAATTTTACTAACTAAATTTTATTTAGTTCACTCGTGTCATGATAGAATTCAATTTAGTTAAATTATTATACAATTTACATCAATTTTTTAAATAATTTTTACATTTAATTTAATTTTTAATAATTCAATTAACATTTATAGATTTGAAGGGAAAACTCTCTTTACAATCTTTAATGTTTAAGAAAGATTGAATCAAACTTACAATTAGACAGTCCAAATAAACAAAGAAAATATTAAAGGAATACCTTTTTTATCTTCTAATAAAGAAGATTAAAGAAAAATGGATTGTTTCTTCCAAATGTAGTTTTTAATGAACTTCTGTTGTGTTTTTTTAAATATATGGTTAATGTTTTTTATTTATTTATATAATTTTTTACAATTGTGTGATGTTAGTGCAACTTTATTATCGTGACATCCATTAAATATTTTGTTTAACATATGATATTGATGACTACAAATAAAAAATTTGTAATATTAATTGTACGTAATCTTTTGCTGATGCTTCAATTGTATATAACATGTATTTTTCATTTTTATGTAAATGCGTAACTATTCTTTTATTATAATCACTCAAGTTTTCATATATTGAAAATTAATTTATTGTGCCAAATAACATTGCATGCAACTTAAAATTATCTTCACAACATATGTCAAAGGCATCTATTCATGTTTCACGCAACAACCTTTATATCATCAATCAAGGAATTGAATTAGACATATATCATTTCTTCATTATTGGAATCCTGGAAAAATCATAGATAACTATATTTTCTCTTCATGCATAATCGATTAGAGAGACTATAAATGATAAATAAAATTAGACATTAACTATGTTAACTACATAAGTTACCTTAAGAATTAATGTCATATATAGGTAATCCAATTCTCAAGTTTCTTAGCTTTACATACACTAAAATTCTAGAAATGATTCTTCAATATTCTTCCACTCACTACTAGAAATTCATTGATTACCGAAGGATTATTACCGAAGGCCTTTTGCCCCTCGGTAAAATTGATAATATCGAAGGATTTCCCGACGGTCATTAAAGTTGGTCATTACCGAAGGCTTTTGCCCTTCGGTATTGGTCAGAAGATTTACCGAAGGCTTTTGGCCGTCGGTATATGCATTCACTTAATGAAATCTAAATTTGGGATTTCCCTCTTCCATTTTCCCAAATACTTTCCAGGAAAGCTTCCCCCAAACTTTCACTCCCGTCCCTACTTTCCACTCTCCCCTGTCGTAATCTCTATCTCCCTCTGTCATTCACAATCTGAAACCATCATTGCCATTGATTCTCAACCTGTCGAGCTCCTGTTTCTTTACAACGGTGGTTTGGCGGCGTTAGGAGGTGTTGTCGCTGCGTCAAGGTTGATGTCGCGGCTTTTTGCCAAGGGAGGCTAATCTAGGGGTTGTGTGACGAAGTAGCTTTCGTTGTGTGAGAAGGGTTGCGCGAGAGAGGGTATCAGAGGGTTGTCGCTACCATAGAGGTAAGTTATTGGTTCAAATTATTGCTTGAAATTATGTACCTTTTGGTGGCTGCCCTGTTTGTGATGCATGTGTGAGTTAACCTGAATATATGTGTATTGCTTTTGGTTCACATTGGAGATTTTGTTTAACACTAAATATCATTGGAAAATTATTGCAATTGTAGTGGTGCGTTGAAGGTCGAGTGAAGCGCAGTGTAGGGAAAAAGTGTGGTGTTAGGAGGCTGTCTTCGTCCAGGGAGGTTGTAGCGTGGAGGTAAGCTCTTTGTCTCCGAATGGAGTGAGCATTGGTGTAGAATTATGGTTAAATGTTGAATAAAAATGTGGTTGCATTACTAAAAGAATGTGATTGTATTATTAGAGTGTTTTGAGTTCATCTTAGGAATTACATTGCTTGTATTACTGATCCTTGTTTGGGAAGGATTGAAACCACAGACTACTATGGTCATATTAGGTTGAATGCTATTTTTTCTTATATTCCAAGCTATGTTGCATGTGTGAAATGTAGTGTTATGGCCATATTGCTAAAGGGTATGAAGCTTTTAAATGTATTAAAGTCCTGGACATTTGATTCAGTTTTGTTTGAGTATATTAGAATAAATGTTGTTGTGAAACCGGTCATGATATCATGGTATGTGTGCATGTGATATAGGTACTTAGTTAGTTGTTACTTGTCTTGTTGATTCGTTTTCCAGTTTTAGCTCTTTGCTTTAGCCTATATAAAGGCTTGACTGGTCATTTAGAAACCAAAACACACAAACACAGTAGTTGAACGTGAATGCAACATGTTTTGAGTTTAATCCATTCATATTTGGCAAGTGACTTAATTCAAAGAGGGCCTAGATCACATTAAGAATTCACATCAAATGATAAATTATGAAGAGAAATAATGCAAGGCCTAGAATGTCATTTTCAAGAATGCACACACAAGAAAAAAACTGAAGTTCAAATCTCTCAAGGTTAACTTTTGTCAAAATTGTTCTTTGGAACTGATTCATCATGTAAAAATCACTTAATTCAATGTATGAAACTGTACGAACATGACTAAAAATTATGCACTCAAGTTAGACACTCTATCTTTCATCTACAAATTAAGAGTTAAGCTAGCAAAATGAGAAATGTGCAAATATGCAAAAACTAGTAAAAACAGAGGTAAAATTTATTTAAGGAACTTTAAAATGACTAAAGAAAACTAGAAACAAACTCAAATTAAATTGTACAATAAACTCAAAATTTTACTAGTCAACCTACAAAAACACTCTAAAACTAGGTTAAAGAAGCTAAAAGTAAGAACTAAACTAAAACAGAAAGAATACCAGTAAAGAAACTACCTAAGCAAGTCTTAAATGACTAAAGAAAACTTCAAAAGTCACTAATTGTAAGGGATTCTAAAACTCACTAGTGAAAGCTTAAAAAGTATGCTAAACTAGTTTTAAAATGAGGATTGCACTAAACTGATATGTAGAACTGTTCAGACACTTTGCAAACAAGTTTTAAATGGTAAAAGAATGTCAAAACTAATATAACCAGTACAAACAATCAGAATTGCCAAATTCACCCAAACAAACCCAAAAAATGCTATATGAACCAAGTAAAAACAAGAATGTAAGTATGTAGACAAGTTCACAATGCTAAAATACTAATAAAGACTTAACTAATCACTACAAATCACTAAGAAAACAAATTTTGACTATGGACGTAAAAATTAAAGCACTTAAACTAGTAAGAGTAAACCATAAAAAACTGCACTGAGTTTAAAATTGAGTTAAAATTTCATTTGAACATGTTTCCATTCATCAAATTAAGTTGTTGAAGTGGTTAGTTATGATAATTAAACTTGTTTGAGTAAACCACTACTAAAACCTTAAAATGAGTACTAAAAATGTACTATAATGGTCAAAATTTGCAAACTGCACTAAACTAGCCTAAGAAACTTCAAAGAAATTGTCCTAACAAGTTTAGAATGGTAAAACCTAGCTAATTAGAAACTCACACTACAAAAACAACCTAGAACTCAAAATATGACATCCTTGAACCTAAAACTAGTTACTAGAATAGGCTAAATGTGGTCATAATGCATAGCGTATTAAAGTACTAACCAAAACAGTTAATAAACTATCTACACAAGTTTTAAAACATAAAAGAAAGATAAAAATGAGGGCAGAATTCGAAAATACAAAGAAATACAAGATTTGACTATTGAGAACCTAAAATTACACTATTTAAAACATAATAAGTGTACTAAATAGGTGACAATTAGGTGTGTATATATATCTGCTTTATTTTTAGAAGCTTATAAGTTGAGCCCCTGTTCTTGGTAATAGGGTGTTTGATGATTAATCTTTTGTTGTTGTTGCGTTTTGCTAATTAAAATTGTCCATTATTGTACAAGGTTTTGGGGTTTCAATTAGGAGCACATAATGTTTGGAAGCTTTAAACGAAGTGGGTTAAAGTTAGTTGCAAAAGTGTCATTGTTTAAAGGCTACACTCAAGTGTCGAAGACTTCATCATTTCCAGGTAGGTAAATGATGTCTTATTCTGTTTGCCTTGCTTTATTTTGCTCCTGATTGATTTGTCTAAAAGCCTATAGTCATGCAACAATTTGATAAATAAACATGCTGGCCCCTCCTTTTGGTAAATAAAATTTTGTTTGCCTTTTATCTCTCTTTCTCTTTCGCCTTTTGTCTTCTCTCTTGTGTTCTCTGTGTTGCATATTCTTCTTATATATAATCTCCACACCTTGTTCCCCACCCTTCAACCGAAATTCCCTCTTGGAAAAAGACCATGACAACACCCTTAAAAATTTCTTTCAATATAGGGTAAGACTTAAAATGAGTAACTATAAGGATGAAGTAGAGTACAAGGACAAACCAACATGCATATATGTTGGTTATATATTGTCTTGAATCCCCCAAGTTACCAAACTAGAAGGAGAAACCAAAGTTATAGTTGTTTTATAGTTTATATATTAACTAAAAAACTGAAAATTCCTTACTAAGGCTAAAGTAGAACACCTCTTAGGTTAAACTTTATTAACTTTGCTCCAACTGGTAGTGGTTAAGGGCACTGCAGTGATTAATTTGGCCTTCAAAATGTTAAAAGATATGTCTCTTAAAGTCTCCAACAACCTGGACATGAATTTGGACTTTAATGGTGAAAGTGAACTCTAAAGTCAAAGTTGAACATATGATTTTGGACTTCAATTGTGAAGTCTCAAAATTGAAGTACTTAAAACATAAAAAGTGTTCTAAATAGGTGACAATTTCAAAATTGACCTAATATAACCAAAGAAAGTATATTGTTGTTATCCTAACAAGTTTAAAGTACTTAAATTAAGCTAATAGAGATGTCAAATTGGATCAAGTAGCAAAATCTCAAAATTTGACTACCTAAAACCTAAAATGAGTACTACTATATTTAACATCCTAACAAGTTTAAACTAGTAGAATGAAGCTAGGAAATTTGTCAAAAGCAAAGAATTACCTCAACTTCAAAGTTTGAGTATGTAGAACCTAAAAAAGTCTACTAAAAGGGTGAGAAAGAGGCAATTCACCTAAAGTAGACTAACAATAACTAATGTTAATATCCTAACAAGTCTAAAGTAGTGAAATGACACTAGGAAACTACTCAAAAGCAAACAAGTACCTAAAACTCAAATTTTGAGTAGTTAGAACCTAAAAAAGTGTATTAAAAAGGTGAGAAATTGGTTTAAATCGTGTTTGTACTTGTTGTGCTTGTACTTCCAGTGTTCCTTAGTGTTTCTTCATCATTTTAATCAGTGAATTTCGTTTGGTTGAGTTGAGTTCTAGCTTGCATATTCATTTTCTAGTTTTGTCTAAAGTCATGTGCCTTATGTGCAGTGTTATTTCTGTCACGAAGTGTTGATTCTGTTCCAACCTTTATTTTCTGTGTTTTCTTTGCAAATCTGTGTTTAGATGCATGTGTAGCAATATATCAATCCATAAAAGGCAATGAGGCAATGTCTAGCCTGGATGATATAAGCTAAAGCATAAAAAAAGTTATTTTGTTTTTCAAAGTCTGCACATAATTTTCAAATCTGGTGCAATATCCAAAACCTATTCCAGTGCATATTTTGTTGTTCTCAAGATTTGAACACGTTCATTTGATGTTATTACACATGTCTCAAGTAGTGGCAACTTGTATTAATCCATAAAATGCAAAAAGCATATCTAAGTTGCTTCAAATCCATTAGCAAAGTGCTGTCACATATTTTAATCAATCTTTTCACCGTGATTGATATCCTTGCATGTGTTTTATGTATTTAAACATCTCGTAGCTAATATTCTGTAGCTAGATCTAGTGAATTAGGACTTCCATAAGCTTTGTTTGTGCTGTCCAGTTTGATTGTAGTATTTGTTTTCAATTCTGGTGTAAATTTGGTGTAAAAAATGTTGCATAATTGGCTGCAGCAGGGGTGATTTGATGAATCTGATTGTTTCAGTGCATTTTTTACCATTAGTGCAAGTTTATTTTGTCATTTGGAACTTGTATGCACTGTTCATTTGGTCAAATTTGAGCCATTATGCAAAATCACTTCCTAAACCATCACTTTTGCCTAAAATTGGAAGTGAACTAGTGATTTTCTGCTGCAGTGTGTTTCTTGGCTGTTTAAGTGTTTAAACACATCCAAATTGATGATACAAAGTTTCTCAAAACATCAAATTATGTGTCCAAATGTGTTTGTGCAAAATCACCCTTTAAACCACCAAATTTTGTCTAAAATTGGAAGTAGACCAGTGATTTTCTGGTGTAGTCTTTTTCTTTATTGTTTTAGTGATTTCACACCTTCAAATTGATGATATAAACTTGCTTGAAGCATCACTTGAGCTGTTGAAACACTTCCAAGCATTTTTGGGTTTGAAACCACCATTTTCAAAGTCATTTTCTGGTGTAGTGTTCATTTCATGTGCTGTTTGAAATTTGTCAAACTTTAATCTTTATTTTTGGATTGGCAAAAGCTGGTATGATGTTTCCAGATGGAATTATATGATCGAAGACAGTATAGAACATCCATAAAGAAGTCTAACTACAAACTCACACTACAAAAACAACCCATAACTCAAAATATGACACCCTAGAACCTAAAAAGTGTACTAAATAGGTGACAATTTCGAAATTCACCTAAACTAACCTAAGAATGTGTAATGTTCTTATCCTAACAAGTTTAAAGTACTTAAATAAAGTTAAGAAAGATGTCAAATTAGATCAAGTACCAAAATCTCAAAATTTGGCTATTTAGACCTAAAAAGTGTACTAAGTAGGTTACAAAATGGGAATTGACCTAAAGTAACCTAAGACTGTATATTCTACACATCCTAACAAGTTTAAAGTTATTAAAGGAAGCTAAGAAACATGACACAAAAGATGAACTAGCTATATCTCAAAGTTTGCGTACTTGGCACCTAAAAAAGTAGATGAAATAACTAAAAATCACTACTCAAACCTCAAAAAAATTGTACTACAATTGCAAACTGCACTAAACTAGGAAAATATACTACAAATAAACTATCCTAACAAGTTAAGAATGCTAGAACCTAGCTAATTAAGAACTCACACTACAAAAAAAACCTAAAACTCTAAATTTGACAACTTAGAAACCTAAAAGTAGTACCTAAAATACACTAAAAGTGCAAAGAATGCAAAGTCTATTAAAGTACTCATCAAAACAGTAAACTAACTATCTACACCACTTTTAAAAGATAAAAGAAAGATAAAAATGAAGTCTCAATTGAAAAATAAAAAGAGAAACAAAATTTGACTATTGAACACATATAAGTAGACTAAAGTAGGTGAGAATTTTATTTCCTTGCAGAAATTTGTTATCAAACCTACATTTAGACCATGAGTGAATGTTCATGTATATGTTGTATATTGATGTATATATTCTATGTTCCTCTATATTGTATGTTCATTTATTAGGCTACAACTTGATTAAGTTAAGTAGTCTCTTAAAGTCCTATGGTACTACACACATTCTCAATGGAATGAGAAGGGTAAAAGTACCTTAAACACTTACAATGTACAAAATATGTGGAAGTACTCTATAAAAGAGAACTTCAGTAATGTCAAAAAATTGACTCCCCTAAATTTAATACACAACCACTTAGGATGTCAAAAACATTTCAGTTATTTCTTGCCCTTATTGCTTCCGCCCTTCGGTAATTACTGAAGGCTTTTGCCCTTCGTAATTACCGAAGGCTTTTGGCCCTCGGTAATTACCGAAGGGCGAAAGCCCTCGGTAAATGTTAGCGACAAGGAATTTACCGATGGCTCTTTGGCCGTCGATAAGTCGTCTGTAATTACCTTTTACTGACAGTTTCAGGCTGTTTCCGAGGGCTCCTGGCCTTCGATAATGCCCTTCTTTTTTGTAGTGACTACGAAGAATCAACTAATGTCAAAGAAGTTTGATATGTAACGCCTCAATTCTGAGAGCCACTTAAGCGTAACAAATAAGAATTTTTGAAAACAACTTAAATAAAATTGTGAAGTAAAATTTAATTATTACAAATAACCTTCATAGTCAAAAGTTGTCATAATCCAAAGCAATGTAAAGTGTTAAATACACTAATTAAAACATACAACCATGAAAATTTTTTTCTTCAAATCCCCATAGCTAATTCCCTTCTCACGTAGCCAACTCAGATCCATAAGCCCCTACATTCACATTTGTTCAGTAACAACAAACCACCACAACAAACAAGTATGGATGAGCTAACAAATTAAACAACAAAACACCAATACAACACTTATATCTCAGATGTTAAGTTCTCACCACAATCCTATCACATCAAATAACATAAGCAAATAGTAAGACTATAACAGGCAATACCATGACCACCAAAACATTCCCTTATAAGAACTTGTGATCAACCCACTAGCTTTACACAACCTATCAATTAAAGGCAACTCGTGTCAATACCAACCATCTCTTAGGCTTTGTTTTTGAATTTTTTTTTGTTTTTGTTTCGGTTACAACAATTAGATAACTATATTTATAGTTATATATTATATTATATATAAAGTTAACATGTTGAGGCATGTACTCTTCTTTTGGGTTTAAGTTTCATGTGTTGTTGCATGGAGAATGGGTATTCACATGTTCATTTTCGTTTTTCTACTATATGGGGTAGTTAATGGATTATACATGTTTATATTTTACGAAAAAGTGGTGTTGTTGTAATGGGTATACATGTTGGATGTATTGGGGTGTTGTTTGTGTATGAAAAAGTGTCATGGGTACACTTTAAAATCATGTATATTTTGTATATCTTGGTTCTTATTACCTTGCAAGAATTATATATTGTTGGGAGCACTTATCTACACTCTTTAACCAAGAGTGTGGGTAAGAGGGTATTGAGAATTCTCTTCCATTGTTGGAAGAGGAAAGAATGAGTTATGAGAATGAGAGGAGTGAAAGTGATGTTTGGTGAGTTGGGGTATATGTGATTGATGAAAAATAGTGAAGAAGGATGGAGTTTTGATGTCTTGGGTAGAAGAAGAACATGATGGAAGAAGAATAGAAGTGGAAGATGGAGATGGGCATGACTTGGTTGATGTAAAAGTGGCAAAGAAAAAGAAAGGTGCTGGAAGAGGACCAAAAACCGTGAAGGAAGAAGCTTGGGATGGCCTTTGAAAGCAAAGAGGAAAAGAAAATGAAGGAATGATGGGAAGATGTGTGACATGGAATGGGTGAGAGAAGTAGAATTATATGCAGTTTTGGATATAATGAAAAAGTGGATGAGAAAGAGAATGGTAAGGAGGTGTTACGTAAAAGTAAGGGAGAAGGAGAGAGAAGAGAAAATGGGAGTGTGAGAAGAAGGGGTTGCTACATAAATGATATTAGTGCATGGAGTGAAGTTGTAGTTTTAATATATAAAATAGATTAAAAGGAGTAGAAGAATGAGAGTGGGGTCCACGGTTTTGCTTGGTGAGAGAAGGGGATGAGGTGGACTTGGTGTAGTTAAATGAAAAACAAAAGATAAAGAGAGAATGAAAGAAAAGTTGCGTAAAAGTAAGGGAGAAGGAGAGAGAAAGAGAGAGTTTGGTGAGAAATGGGTGGTTCCACGTGGGACCTACTTTGGAAGTGAGAGAAAATGTAAATTAATGGCCTTGGGCCCACTTAAAAGGGTAGATGTAGAAGGGAGTGTGTTTAGAGTAAAAAGGGAATTTATTGGAAATATGTGTTTTTTTTATGTTGGGCATTTAGTAAAAGTGGGGGTGCACTAGAAATGTTGTTCTAGTTTATGGAAGTGTGAAATTAGAAATTTCACGGGGGTGCGGCAGTAGGATAAAGAATTAAATTAAGTTATTTAATTATTTGTGATTTTAATTAATGGTTGATGAATGAATTTGGTTGACTTTGTGATCTGTGTATGGTTGTGATGGTAAAATTGTGAGAGCAAGCGTTCTGTCATTTCTTTAGAAATTTTGTCGAATCGATGGTGTTCGTATTGCGATATGATAGTGTGTTGAGTGTCTACGGAGACTGAGGTTCGAGTGTCACCCTTTCCTTGTGCGCGGGGACTAGAGAGGGTTGGATGTCTTGCCCAATGACTTCGGCTTGTGTGAGTATAGTGCTTGGTGGGTGCGCCTAACCGAAGTTTTTACTCGTAATTTTTTGAGGAGTCGGGGAGATAGGTCTGAAGTTGCGATGTAAGACGACTCGAATCGCCCTGTTTTGTGAAACAGGTTTGGTACGATGATGACAAATTTATGAACACCGAAAACGGCGCCACAAACTTGTTTAACAATCGGCAAGTGTGACCGAATCGTATCAAGTAATAAAACTAGGTAAGACCAAGTATCGTTTTCCCAAAGGACTCACGGCCTAATTAGTTATATGATTTGTTGATTATTTGAGACTTGTAAACAATTGATTGTAGGTTTAAATGCAAAAGACAGTAATTAAACATGTATGCATGAATGTTGATCAATGGAAAAGAGAAAAATAAACACTTTAATGAATTAAATGGATGAGTATGTTGTTGGGGTTATCAATTTCATCTTATCCACTCTGATATACTTTTAGGAATTCATCATTTTTATCATTAGTTGCTAATGCCACTCTCTAAATCACCTTGCAAGAAGGCCTATCCTTAATTACGAGTTCATACAATTCCTAGCATTCCTAGTAATTAGTTCTGAAGTGCATGAGCTTAAAGGCAACCAATATGCTATTGGGAGAAATTCCCCAGATCTAGACTTCCCCGTACGTTCCCATATCGACAAAATCAATAATCATGGCAATGAATGAATTAAACAAAGCAAGCTTTAAGCAAAGAGGAAAAACCCTAACTAATGATGAAAGAAAGCATATATCTTAAAATAAGATGTTAAAACACAAATTCCATATATGAGAGTTTCACAAGACTACATTGATTCCCCAACAACAATACAAAGTTCAGTTCACCATATTCATGGTGAAACTAGATGAACAATAATGGAAGAATGAAAGATAGAACCCTAGAAAGATAAGAGGAGAGCCGTCACCATCTCCCAATCTACCCCCAAGGGGTGAAAAATGTGTTTCTGCTTCCTCCCAGCCAAAGATACAAACCCTAGGACATCCTAAAGCTTATATATTATTCTAAAATTACAGAAAATTAGGCCCAAGCCCAAAATATTGCCACTCAGCGGTAATCTACCGCTCAACGGCAAGTGCGTGAGTTGTTTTTCTCCCCTCAGCGGCCTTTTCACCCCTCAACGGAGCTAACGTGACTGCCTAAGTGCCGCTCAGCGGTAAACTGCCGCTCAGCGGCAGTTGCGGCTTCTCCTTTTGCACTTTTTGATGTCTTTTCTGATTCCATCTCTATCCTTCTTCACTTCTTTCACCAAATTCACCTTAAAACCTGCATAAAAACACTGAAATCAAGCATAAACCTGTCCAGCTCTCTTATTTCTAAAAATATGACCAAAAGCATGATTTCAAGCTAGTTTCTAAGTGTTAAAGGTTGCTTTTAGTATCAATTTTAAGCATGAAAATAACAATTTTTCAACTGTTATCATACGAAAAAATTTAAGGAAACAACAGAAGCTTGTGTAAATGATTTGAGTTGTGAGTTTAATATTGTGATGTATTGTAATGTTGTGACTTTGATAGTTTGGGTGGTGATGATCTAAGTGGAATTGAATATTGTGTTGTATTGTAAGGTTGTGACTAGGATAATCTAAGTTATGATATTTTGATATTGAAATTATATGCTATGTTAGGTTCTTAGTTACTCACCTTTTCCTTTTGTGGTTGTGGTTCCACCTACGATGATCGTACTTGTACGAGAGTAGATGGCGTTGTAGATGAGACAGAGATGGAGTAGCACGACGAGAGTTATGGGAATAACTATGGGGGATTTATCATGTTTTAAAGTAATTTTATGTTTTTGAACAATGAATTTGATATTTGTAAGGGTTTAACCTTATGTTGTAGGACGCTTAGACTTTTGAGGTTTAGTTCTGCATGTTAATCTTAAAAGAAAAAAAATACTGGCGTAAAATTTTGGATTTTGTTATTTTCTAGTGGCACTAAACCCTAAACCCTAAACATGATTCCAAGCTAGTTTCTAAGTGTTAAAGGTTGCTTTTAGTATCAATTTTAAGCATGAAAATAACACTTTTTCAATTGTTATCAGGTTCCAGTGTGATTCTATTTAGAAATCTTTGTCTTCTTCTTGCCTTTGTGGTAGTGTATTGTGCTCTAAGTGGAAGGAAATTGAGGTAAAGGGTTTAACTTGGCTAGTGGGACCCACATGTCAAGGTGGAAATTAAAAAGAGCTAGGAGCCTTTTTGGTCTTAGGAGGGCTTGAACTTGAGACCAGGCACACACACCCTCCCATGCACACTAACATCAACCACTAGACCAGGCTCCATCTGCTAATATAATAGCGCAAACAATTATACTTACATACTCTTTCAACTTTTTTCGAAATTTACTATGAAACCAATATTAATTTAATTTTCTTCCCTTCCTTAAATATTTTTGATACGCTGTCGTTGAAGCTATCAAATTAATACTACTTTTCAAGGCAACTTCAGTATTGCCAAGTAATATTTAAGAAAGTAGATAGGGTTAACGTAACCTTGAGTCGTCTCCCAACGAACACGGAATTGCTTTCGAATATCTGACTCTTATGAATGTTATGCAATGCTTATGAATAAAAGTAATGGTTTAAGAATGTTTAAAGAATAAATAAGAAACTTAAAAACAGTTATGTTGAAATAGGCTAATTCCACTGCTTTTCCAAGATAGATTCATCATCGGTTATTCAAGGATAATTGTTCAATTGATTATTGTTTAAGTTTCAAATTAATTAAAGTACATTCTTAATTAATTTGAGGGCGATCATGCATTTAACCAAAGTAAATTCTCAATCAAATGCAAAACCTTTCTAGATTATTCACAATAAATTCAACCAAAGTACATTCTCAATCAAATTTTATTGTGTTTAATCATGTCTATTCTTAAACATCTTAACCAGATTAAAAGCTAATCAATCAAAGTAAATTCTCAATTGATTATAGTTGAAATTATTACTAATCAACCAAAGTACATTCTCAATTGATAGTAAAAACCATTTAATCATATGAAAGTTCCTAAATTAAATCAAAGTAAATTCTCAATTAAACCTAGAAACCCTAGAACTCATATAATCAATATGCATGTAGATTCAAACACATTATGATGCAAAAACCTTTACTTTTAACAAGATAGAGAGATGAAAGACATAGAGAGAACAACTTAAATAAATAATCAAAGTAAACAATTGCATTAACTAAACGTAACCTCAGAATCCGTCATGGAATTACAGCAGAATGTCGTAGATGCTTAGCTCTCCATGAATGGAGTTGAATACAAGATGAAAGAAAAGTGAGAGGAGTATGAGAGAATGAATGAATTAAGTGAAGTCCCCCTTTCTGCCTCCCTTGGGTCTCTTTATATAGGCTTGATTGGGCTTGGACTCTGAATAGTTTGCTGATAAGATATTTTCTGTTGATATATTATATCTTTCAAATATTCATTAAATTAAATCAGTTTTAAAGAATATTTGATAGATATTAACTTAATTATCTTATATCCTATATCTTCCAAATAACTAAAAGATTTAGATAATGATAAAATTATTTGGAAGATATTTTCTGTTGATATTCCCAAATTAAATTCAACAATTGAATTTTATCTTTTAGATTTTATGACTTTTCAAAATTGCACAAATACCCTGAAATTTCCTCTATCTGCACTTTAGCCCCTTTTGAATTTTCCAAATAAAATCTGATTTTGGGCCTTGAATTGCCATTTGGACCAATAAAACTTATATTCTCGGCTGCACAAATAAACATTAGAACATCCAAGAATAATTTATGCACTAAAACTCACTTTTTACGTCTCTTTATTTCCCAAAACCCAACAATTCCAATCATCACAAATTCACTTAAAATCAACCATTTAAGCACAATTATCCCATCAAAAATTTGAATTTTAAAGCATAAATGTGGGCATAAATATGCACTCATCAATTTGTCAACATTGTTTTTTCATCACAATTTATTATATAATACCACAAAATAAAATACTTAAGGTAAGAAATCATTTTATTTATACGGGTCTTACACTGAGCGGTATTTTACCGCTTAGCGCCATTATTTTGGGCTTGGCCTGTAATTTTTAGAATAGTATATAAGCTTTAGGACGTCCTAAGGTTTATATCTTTAGCAGAGTACGAAGCAAACACACACGTTTTCCACCCCTTGGAGGAAGATCTTCGATGCTAAGGCTACCTACTCAACTTTCTAAGGTTCTATCTTTCACTCTTTCATTGTATTTCATCTAGTTTCATCATGAATATGGTAAACTAAACTCTTCTTGTTGTTGGGGAATCAATGAAATCTTTTGAAGCTCTCATATATGGAATTTTGTGTTTAAACATCATATTTATGATACATGCTTTCTTTCATCATTAGTTAAGGTTTTTCCTCTTTGCTCAAAGCATGCATTGTTTAACTCATTCGATGTCATGATTATTGGTTTTGTTGATATCAACACATGCGGTAAAATCTAGATCCGGGGAAACTCTCCCAACAGTAGTATAAACCTAGACATAGGAATATGATGGTTGGTTTCCGTTAAGCTTTCGTGCACTATAATGCATGATTAATTGCTAGGGAGACAAGACATTGTAAACTAGTGATTATGATTAGGCTTTCTTTGCCGAGACATCGGGTTTAAGGTAATTTAGAGAGTGGCATTAACATTGATGAAAAGAATGATGAATTCCTAAAATATATGAGAGTGGATAAGATGAAATTGATTGCCCCAACAACATACTCATCCACATATTTCAATTCACGTGTTTTATTTCTTCTTTCCCATTGATCATCGCATGCATACATGTTTACTTTTTGTCTTTTGCATTTCAAACTTATAACAATTTGTTCTCAAGTCCTTAATAATCAAGAAATCATATAACTAACTAGGTCGTGAGTCCTTTGGGAGAATGAAACTTGGTCTTACCGAGATTATTACTTGATACGATTCGGTCACACTTGCCAAGGGTTAAACAAGTTTTTGGCGCCGTTTTTCGGTGTTAATAAATTTGTCATCAAGTTTTTGATGTTGTTGCCGGGGACTCGTGGTTTAACTAGTTTATTTGTGTGATTATTGATT
Organism: Vigna umbellata; assembly: GCF_029865625.1. Classification (NCBI taxonomy): domain Eukaryota; kingdom Viridiplantae; phylum Streptophyta; class Magnoliopsida; order Fabales; family Fabaceae; genus Vigna; species Vigna umbellata. The sequence continues at coordinate 3,275,651 of NC_142173.1, forward strand.
ATCTTTGACTTTTTTTTGAATTTTAAATTTTAAATTTCGAATTTTGAATTTTTATTTTTGTTTTTCTGTTTTTATTTTTCTGTTTTTATTTTATCTTCTTATCTCTTATTTTATATCTTCTCTATCTTTTTGTGCTAACAAATTTTTCTAGGGACTTGTTTTCTTGTGTATGCAGGAAGCAATTCGAACTAGAAGCAAGAAAACCTCAGAACCTCTTCTTGAAGGCTTAGACGAGCGTAGACGGAGAAGAAGAATCCGTACATCTAGAGAACTATTCCCTCCTCCGGAAGATCTTTTAACACCTTCACCACAAGGTTCTCACCATAGCACTGAGGAGATGGAGAATAATAATGTTAGACGGACTCTTGCAGATTACACCAATGTGGTTGGCCCTCAACATTTTAACAGCATAGTAAGACCGAGGGTCAATGCAGCCAACATGGAGGTGAAACCAGCGTTAATCCAACTGGTTAAGAGTAATTAATTTAATGGGTTGTCACATGAAAGCCCATATGAGCACCTCACAACCTTTAATGAAATTTGCAATACAATAAAGATAAATGAGGTGCCTAACGAAGCAATCAAACTAATCTTATTTCCTTTCTCATTTGGAGGCAATGCTAAGCTTTGGTTGAATTCTTTTCTAGAGAGGAGCTTTACAGAGTGGGAAGCTGTGGTGGCCAAGTTTTTGAATAAATACTTCCCACAATCCAAGGTCAACAAAGGGAAGCAAGAGATCTCATCTTTCAGGCAAGGCATGGAGGAATTACTAGGTCATGCATGGGACAGGTACAAAAGCCTATTAAGAAAGACTCCCACGCATGGATTTGACGAAGTAGAAGTAGTTCTATTCTTCCTTGGAGGTCTTGGTTCACAAACCAAGTTGATGCTAGACGCCTTAGCTGGAGGCAATATTAAATGGAAGACTCTAGAGGAAGCAATTGGAATAATTGAAAACATGGCTACTAATGACAATGAGTTGAATAGTGAAGGAGGAGCTCCTAGTCAGAAGGAGTTGCTACAATTTCAATCAAATGATGCCCTGCTTATTCAAAATAAGATTATTTCTCAGCAGTTGGAAGAAGTCATTAAGAAACGTTCTCAATTACCACAAGAGATACAAAATGTCTCAATGGTTCAATGGCAACAACAAAGAAGTCAAACACAACCTACTCCATCTGGGAAGACAACAAAACTTGATGAGACTTTCCAACAATTCTTGAAGACGAATGCATCTTATTGTAAGAATGTGGAAGTTGCATTTAAAAATATGAAGATCCATATTGAGCAAATAGTTGACAAGATGAAAAATGGTAATTTCAGAGAGGAGTGTAAGACTATTGTTACATGAAGTAGTAAGGTGTTAGAGAAGATAAAAATAGAAAGAGAGGAGAAAGAAAATGAGAGTGAAAAAGAAACATGTGAGTGGAAAGAAAGAGTTGAGAGAGAGAAAGAGAAAGAAGAAGAAGATGAATGGAAAAAGAAAGAGAGAGAGGAGATAGGTGAGAGATAAAAAGAAAAAGAGTTTGAAAAACCACTTCCTTATCCAAAGAATTATTCAAGGAAGGAGAAAGAAAAAAAGTTGGAAAGATTCATGGAGTTGTTTAAGAAGCTGGAGATTACTATACCATTCTCTGAAGCATTGCAACAGATGCCATCATATGCAAAATTTTTGAAGGAACTCCTTACAAAGAAAAGCAAGTACATTGAGAAGGAAACTATCAAAGTACAGGGTAACTATAGTGCAATCATACAGAAATTACCACCTAAGCTTAAAGATCCAGGAAGCTTTACTATTTTGTGCACCATTGAAGACTTGGAAGTTGGAAGAGCATTGATTGATTTAGGAGCTAGCATTAATTTAATGCTGCTATCCATGTTTAAAACAATTGAGGGTTTGGAACTCAAACCTACCAGAATGGCTCTTCAATTGGCAGATAGGTCTCTTAAATATCCATATGGAGTGGTTGAAGACGTTTTAGTGAAGGTTGACAAGTTTGTATTCCCAGTAGATTTTATTGTAATGGAGATGGAAGGGAATGGTGATATGCCTCTCATTCTTGGGAGACCTTTTATGAAGACTGCTAGAGTTTTAATTAATGTAGAAATGGTAAGCTTAAAGTGAGAGTTCATGATGAAGAAGTAAACTTTGACGTATTCAAAGCCATGACATATCCAAATGATGATAAAGCATGTTTTCAACTTGACGAACTTGATGAAGTTTGTATGGTGCAAGAAAGGATGGTGTGCTATGCTTCTTCATTAGAAAAAACTCTTATTGATGCTTGTGTAGATCTAGATGAAGGAGAAGAGAAATTAACTGAAGAATGTATGATGGACTTGGAAACATTGAAGGAGATTCCAGTGAAGGATGCCAAGTTTGAGATAATTGATAAGGAAGAAGAAGTCAAAGCAAAGAAGTTAGAATTAAAAATACTACCATCACATCTGAAGTATGTTTTTCTAGAAGAAGATGGAACAAAGCCAGTCATCATCAGTAACTCTTTGTTTCCAAAAGAAGAAGAACAGTTGATAGAAATTTTAAAAGTTAACAAACAAGCAATTGGGTGGTCAATCTCATATCTTAAAGGTATTAGCCCAACTTATTTTATGCATAAGATCTTTATGGAAGATGATTATAGACCGAGTGCTCAACCACAGAGAAGGTTAAATCCTGTAATGAAGGAGGTGGTTAGAAAAGAAGTGTTGAAACTTTTGGAAGCTGGTATCATTTATCCAATCTCTGACAGTGAATGGGTAAGTCCAGTATAGGTGGTTCCAAAGAAAGGCAGGATGACAGTAATTTATAATGAGAAGAATGAAGTTATTCCTACTCGGACGATTACTGGATGGCGAATGTGCATTGATTACAGGAACCTAAATAAAGCCACTAGGAAGGATCATTTTCCTCTTCCTTTCATTGACCAGATGTCGGAGAGATTAGCAGGTCAAGCTTTTTATTGCTTTCTAGATGGATATTCTGGATACAATCAAATTGTGGTAGATCCAAAAGACCAAGAGAAGACGACCTTCACTTGTCCTTTTGGTATCTTTGCCTACAGAAAGATGCCATTTGGATTATGTACTGCTCCAGCTACATTTCAAAGGTGTATGAAGGCAATTTTTGCAGATCTCCTAGAAAAGTGCATTGAAGTCTTCATGGATGATTTTTCAGTCTTTGGAAATTTTTTCCAAAGGTGTTTGTCTAATTTGGATATTGTTCTTAAAAGATGTGTTCAGACAAATCTTGTTCTTAATTGGGAGAAATGTCATTTCATGGTAACAGAAGGAATTGTGTTGGGACATAAAATTTCTACTAAAGGGATTGAGGTAGATAAAGCCAAAGTAGAAGTCATTGAGAAACTGCCTCCACCAACAAATGTAAAGGGAATCAGGAGTTTTCTAGGTCATGCTGGATTTTACAGAAGATTCATCAAAGATTTTTCAAATATTGCTAAACCATTGAGTAATCTTCTTATGAAGGATGCCCCTTTTGTGATGAATGAAGAATGTTTGAAAGCTTTTGACACATTGAAGAGTAAATTAGTGTTAGCTCCAGTGATTATAGCTCCATATTGGAATAAAAATTTTGAGCTAATGTGTGATGCTAGTGATTATGCAATGGAGTCGTTCTTGGCCAGCGAAAAGAGCAGATCTTTCATCCAATTTATTACGCCAACAAAGTTCTGAATGATGCTCAGTTGAATTATGCTACTACTGAGAAAGAGTTCCTAGCCATAATGTATGCTTTAGAGAAATTTAGACCTTATCTTATTGGGTCTAAGGTGATTATTTATACAGATCATGCAGCTATCAAATATTTGTTGACAAAGCCAGACTCTAAGCCACGTCTGATTAGTTGGGTACTACTCTTGCAAGAATTTGATATGGAGATCCGTGATAAGGAAGGGAGTGAGAACTTGATTGCTGATCATTTATCACGGCTATTCAACAAGGAGGTCACTAGCAAGGAATCAGAGATCTGGAAATCTTTTTCAGATGAAGCACTCATGTATATTCAGTAGAGGTCATGGTTTGCTGATATGGGTAATTTCAAAGCTTCAAGGGTAATGCCAAAAGATCTAAATTGGCAACAAAGAAAGAAATTTTTGCATGATGCCAAGCAGTTTGTCTGGGATGATCCTTATTTGTTCAAAATTGGAGCAGATAATCTTCTGAGGAGATGTGTGACAAATGAAGAAGCAGACGGAATTCTCTGGCATTTCACGATTCACCTTATGGGGGACATTTTAATGGAGAAAGAACAGCAGCAAAAGTTCTCCAATCAGGGTTTTATTGGCCAACTCTATTTAAAGATGCTCATAATCATGCTAGAAATTGTGATAAGTGTCAAAGAGCAGGGACGATTACCAGACGTCATGAGATGCCATTACAGGGCATTTTAGAGGTTCAGGTTTTTGATTGCTGGGGTATTGACTTTGTGGGACCCTTTCCTCCATCTTTAACAATGAATACATATTGGTAGTAGTGGATTATGTGAGTAAGTGGGTGGAAGCATTAGCTTGTCCTAAAAATGATGTCAGCATTGTAATCAAATTTTTGAAGAAGTAGATATTTTCACGCTTTGGAACTCCAAGAGTGTTGATTAGTGATGGGGGATATCATTTCTGCAATTATCAGCTAGGAAAAGTACTCAAACATTATGGAGTGAGACATAAGGTAGCTGCACCTTATCATCCACAAACCAATGGACAAGCTGAGGTATCTAACAGAGAGATAAAAAGGATCCTGGAGAAAACCATTGCTTCATCAAGAAAGGATTGGTCACTAAAACTGGATGATGCTCTTTGGGCTTATAGGACGACAATGAAGACATCTATGGGATTATCACCTTTTCAATTAGTCTATGGGAAAACATGTCATTTGCCAGTAGAGTTGGAGCATAAAGCTTTGTGGGCTTTAAAATTCTTGAATTTTGATCCTTATGAAACTCAGAGCACACGCAGAAGGTAGATTTTGGAGCTTGAAGAAATGCGGTTACATGCATATGATTCACCCAGGGCTTGTAAAGAAAAGATTAAGTTTTATCATGACAGGAAGCTGGTGAAGAAAGTCTTTAATCCAGGGCAGCAGGTGCTATTATTCAACTCAAGATTGAAGTTATTTCCTGGAAAGTTGAAGACAAAATGGTCAGGACCATTCATAGTAAAAGGAATGCATCCACATAGAGCAATTGAATTACTTGCTCCAGCTGCTGATGATCCACAGAGAAGTTGGGTGGTGAATGGTCAACGTCTCAAGCCTTATCTAGGAGAAGAAGTGCAACGCTTGTCCACAATGATGCAGTTGGTTGATCCTTGAGATTTTGGGTCAGGCTCGTGACGTTAAACAAGCGCTTACTAGGAGGCAACCCAGTGTTCTGAACTTATTTGTTTCTGTTTTTAGAATAGGGTTTGATGTACTCAATTGGAAACTTTGTCTGTTATGATGTTTGCTTATGATTGTTGTTTGATAAGTAATGCTTGATAATGCTTTGATATTGAGTGATGTTGAGACTGTGCACATTATATGCTTATACAGATGGTTCACAAGCTTTGTGAACAAATGCATGATGTTGTGATTGTGATTATGATACTAAGCAGGATGTGTATATGTGGAATGTGAATGAGCTTATATGAGCTCCAGAGTTGTTGTGATTGAATGCTATTACTTTGAATGTATGAATGACTTTGCCCAGGTTTTCTATGATTGAATCAATTGCTTGTTTGCATCATATAATCAAGGCCATTTATTGGTAAACCTTTTATTAGCCAAATGCATGATTTTAGCCCCACAAAAGAGAGCACTATGTGTTCTATCCTTTGAACCCTTAGCCTTGAACATGCTTTGAAAACCCCTTGTGAAAAGCTTTACCTTGAGTTAAGTAGAAAATATTTGGTGGTATTGATAAATGTTCAAGTTTGGGGTTGTTGGGAAATTTAGAAAAAGGAAAAATAAAAAGCATTGAGCTAAGAACTAAGTATGTGAAAAGAAAAAGAAAAAGAGAAAGAAAAGAGAAGAAAAAGAAAAGCTCAATGCAAAAGGAAAGTTGGGAATAAGTAAGAATGATTATGTTAGATGATTCTCTTAACTCAAGGGTTTTGTGATCTAGAAAAACCAATTTTCTTGTTAGCCCAGCCACATTATAAGCCATTGAAAAGTCCTTGTGATGATGCATGTTTGTCAATGTATTTGATTGTGGTTAAATGAAAGGCAAAGCCAATTCATGTGACATTGTGATAGTAGAGTGAATGAGTGAATACCTCTTATACACTTCTGTGTTTGAGTGAAACACTTTATCTAGTGAGGAAAGATTCCATGAGCACATGAACATCCATGCTTAGTTGATTGATCATTCATGAAAAGTAGCATTTGTTGGATATTAGGTGATTGTGTGAACACTAAAGCATGTGCATGTCTTGATTGAAGTCTTTGTCATGAGCTTAATTGAGTACTTACTTATCTTGAAAAGAGGATTTTTGAATGGGTGAACCATTGTATTGATTGGTAGAAGATTGAGTTACATCTTGTTTGCTTGAGGACAAGCAAAGTTCTAAGTTTGGGGTTGTGATAACAGTTGAAAAACTGTTATTTTCATGCTTGAAATAGATACTAAAAGCAACCTTTAACACTTAGAAACTAGCTTGGAATAATTTTTTTGCTTATATTTTTGGAAATAAGAGAGTTGGATAGGTTTATGCTTGATTTCAATGTTTTATGCAGATTTTATGGTGAATTTGATGAAAGAAGTGAAGAAGGATAGAGATGGAATCAGAAAAGAACACAAAAAGTGCAAAATAAGAGAAGCCGCAAGTACCGCTCAGCGCCATTTTACCGCTGAGCGGCACTACTTAACACTCGGTTGCACTGCTGAGGGGTGAAAGTGCAACTGAGGGGAAGAATTCAACAAACACACTTACCGTTGAGCGGTATTTTACCGCTGAGCGCCATTATTTTAGGCTTGGGCCTACTTTTCTGTAATTTTTAGAATAATATATAAGCTTTAGGACGTCCTAGGGTTTATATCTTTGGCAGAGTACGAAGCAAACACACACCTTTCCACCCCTTGGAGGAAGATCTTGGATGCTAAGGCTACCTACTCAACTTTCTAGGGTTCTATCTTTCACTCTTTCATTGTATTTCATCTAGTTTCATCATGAATATGGTAAAGTAAACTCTTCTTGTTGTTGGGGAATCAATGAAATCTTTTGAAGCTCTCATATATGGAATTTTGTGTTTAAACATCATATTTATGATACATGCTTTCTTTCAACATTAATTAGGGTTTTTCCTCTTTGCTCAAAGCATGCATTAATTAACTCATTCGATGTCATGATTATTGATTTTATTGATATGGACAGATACGGTAAAATTTAGATCCGGGGAAACTCTCCCAACAATAGTATAAACCTAGACATAGGAATATGATGGTTGGTTGTCGTTAGGCTTTCGTTCACTATAATGCAAGATTAATTGCTAGGGAGACAAGACATTGTAAACTAGTGATTATGATTAGGCTTTCTTCGCCGAGACATCGGGTTTAAGGTAATTTAGAGAGTGGCATTAACATTGATGAAAAGAATGATGAATTCCTAAAATATGAGAGTGGATAAGATGAAATTGATTCCCCCAACAACATACTCATCCACATATTTCAATTCACGTGTTTTGTTTCTTCTTTCCCATTGATCATCACATGCATACATGTTTACTTTTTGTCTTTTGCATTTGAAACTTATAACAATTTGTTCTCAAGTCTTAAATAATCAGGAAATCATATAACTAACTAGGCCGTGAGTCCTTTGGGAGAACGATACTTGGTCTTACCGAGTTTATTACTTGATACGATTCGGTCACACTTGTCGAGGGTTAAACAAGTTTTTGGTGCCGTTTTTCGGTGTTCATAAATTTGTCATCAGAACCAATACTCTATCTTTCCCCAAACCTTCAGAATTAAGTAAGGAAAATCATCTTTGGTAAAAGTCATGAGTGTGCACCCTCATCACTCCTATTAAGACATTTTTTGTTCTCAAAACCTCTAGTTAGATACAATACTCTACTATCTAGACTTGGAGGAAATGGTAAATTATACCATTTAGACTCAATTCTACACAAAGAAGACATGACAGACCCACAACACACAGGTCATCCTAAGGACGAACTGCTCTGATACCATTAATGTAACATCCCATAATCTAACACTTGAAAATTCATAGTTGATATATGTCTATACATGTTTTAAACTCAGATTTCAACTACAAAATTATAACTTGAGTTCTTCTACTTTATTCTTCTATCTTTCTCTTCATTGGCAGTGAGTCAGACGACATTCCTTCATCTGCTCCCGTATAACGAATTATACAATCATTGCACATACCCAAACACAAACACAAACAAGTAGATATAATAATTATGTGAGACAGACTCATACCATCATACAACAATCGCATCATAGATACTAATCGACACTCATCCCACAATACTTAATAGACACATGTTCCACAATACTCAATAGACACTCGTTCCACAATACTCAATGGACACACATTCCACAATACCCAATAGACACTTATCCCGATGATATGTTGATAAGCGGTCAACGGGAGGTTACGCACTTGTGATGCCTTCTTAGTCCTCAACACTATGTCAAAACCGGCACATAGACCATGACCTCCTGCCCCTCTCACCACATAATTCATCCTTTCTGGATGATTATTAGAGTATCAGGATAACCTCCAACTTCAGGACCCTCAACATCAACATATACACACATACCATGGCATTACAGAATCTCTCTACGAGACTCATACCATGCTGATGACAAATTTATGAACACCGAAAAACGGCGCCACAAACTTGTTTAACAATCGGCAAGTGTGACCGAATCGTATCAAGTAATAAAACAAGGTAAGACCAAGTATCGTTTTCCCAAAGGACTCACGGCCTAGTTTAGCTATGTGATTTGTTGATTATTTAAGACTTAAGAACAATTTAATTGTAGGTTTCAATGCAAGAGACAGTAATTAAATATGTATGCATGAATTTGATCAATGGAGAAAAACAGAATACAAACACTTCAATGAATTAGATGGATGAGTATGTTGTTAGGATTATCAATTTCATCTTATCCACTCTCATATACTTTTAGGAATTCATCATTCTTATCATCAATGCTAATGCCACTCTCTAAATCACCTTGCAAGAAGGCCTATCCTTAATTACGAGTTCATACAATTCCTAGCATTCCTAGTAATTAGTTCTTAAAGTGCAGGAGCTTAAAGCAACCAATATGCTATTGGGAGAAATTCCCCGGATCTAGACTTCCCTGTACGTTCCCGTATCGACAAAATCAATAATCATGGCAATGAATGAGTTAAACAAAGCAAGCAATAAGCAAAGAGGAAAAACCCTAGCTAAAGATGAAAGAAAACATATATCTTAATATAAGACATTAAAACAAATTCCATATATGAGAGTTTCACAAGACTACATTGATTCCCCAACAACAATACAAGGTTTAGTTCACCATATTCATGGTGAAACTAGGTGAATAATAATGAAAGAATGAAAGATAAAACCCTAGAAAGAGTAGGAGGTAGCCTGAGCATCCAAGATCTTCCTTCAAGGGGTGGAAAAGAGAGTGTTTGCTTCGTTTCTGCCAAAGATACAAACCCTAGGACGTCCTAAAGCTTATATATTATTCTAAAATTACAGAAAATTAGGCCCAATCCCAAAAATAGTGCCGCTCAGCGGTAAGTGCGTGAGTTGTTTTTCTCCCCTCAAGGGCCTTTTCACCCCTCAGCGGAGCCAACGTGACTGCCTGAGTGCCGCTCAGCGGTTTACTTCTTTCACCAAATTCACCTTAAAACCTGCATAAAAACACTGAAATCAAGCATAAACCTGTCCAGCTCTCTTATTTCTAAAAATATGACCAAAAGCATGATTTCAAGCTAGTTTCTAAGTGTTAAGGGTTGCTTTTAGTATCAATTTTAAGCATGGATGTTCATGTGCTCAATGAATATTTCCTCACTAGGTAAAGTGTTTCACTCAAACACAAGTGTATAAGAGGTAATCACTCATTCACTCTACTATCACAATGTCACATGAATCGTCTTTGCCTTTCATTTAACCACAATCAAATAAATTCACAAGCATGCATCATCACAAGGACTTTTTCAATGACTTATAATGTGGCTGGGCTAACAAGAAAATTGGTTTTTCTGGATCACAAAACCCTTGAGTTAAGAGAATCATATCAACACAATCATTCTTATTTATTCCCAACTTTCTTTTGCATTGAGCTTTACTTTTTCTTTTCTTTTCTTTTCTTTCTCTTTTTCTTTTTCTTTTCACATACTTAATTCTTAGCTCTTAGCTCAATGCTTTCAATTTCCCTTTCTATTTTCCAACAACCCCAAACTTGAACATTTGTCAATACTACAAAATATTTTCTACTTAACTCAAGGTAACGCTTTTCAACAAGGGTTTTCAAATCATGTTCAAGGCTAAGGGTTCAAAGGATAGAACACAAAGTGTTCTCTTTTAGTGGCTAAATTTATGAATTTGGCTAATAGAAAGGTTATCAACAAATGGCCTTGATCACATGATGCAAACAAGCAAGTAATTCAATCATAGAAAACCTGGGTAAAGTCATTCATGCTTTCACAGTAATAGTATTCAATCACAAAAACTCTGAAGCTCAAAACCTCACACATAAGCTCATTCACATTTGACATAAACATCCTGCTTAATATCACAATCACAATCACAACATCATGCATTTGTTCACACAGCTTGTGAACCACCTGTATAAGCATGTGCACATCTCAATATCAATCTATATCAAAGCATCATCAAGCATTACTTTATCAAGCAATCACAATCACAAGCAAACCATCATAACAGACAAATTTTCCAATTGAGTACATCAAACCCTATTCTAAAAACATAAGTAAGTTCAGAACACAAAACCAAACAAAAGCATAAGTCCTGCCCTAATTTTGATAGCATTCATCAGTAAATGCTATCTCAGCTCCTCATCAATCTGAGCTGTCATCTGTATCCTCATCTTCCGCATCCTCAAATGCATCATCATCATCAGCTTCATCATCTTCCTCCATCTCCATAGTTGAAGCTTCAGCTGCTTCAGCTCTGCCTCCTTGTACCTGCTCTTCTGGCCAAGCTACCACATTATGAAACTCCTCCATAGTCCACCTGTGTGCTGGAGGTGTATTATACATTCCAATAATCATCTCTGTAGTAGCCACCTGCCCTCTGTGGATAGACTGTAACTGTTCACCTATAAGAGACATGTACATGTCCCTCCTTTGAAAAGGTTCTGCTTCATGTGTTTCAATAGATGCCCGACTCTATGCTTGCCCTCTTTCTCTACGAGTACAGCGTGGTGGAACTGGTTGAACTGCTTCATCACCTCCACAATATTGTCTATAATAAGCCTCATCAATTGCTTTCCTTGGCCTTTCAAAGGGTGGAGATGAAGTATCCACCCCAACTATCTTGCAGAGGTGTGTGATTAAAGACGGATGTCCTAAGGGTGCTTTGTTGTTTGGTGTGTTAGCACACACCCTTATCTCATCAGCTATTACCTGTCCAATATTGACATTCAAGTTCCTGATTGCACAGTAAAGGAGGAGTACCCTGCTAAGAGTAATGTCTGACACATGTGAACATGGCTGAATGTTGGCATGAGAAAATGCCATCCAATACTTTGCAAGAGGAGTCAAGTCAGTTCTCCTAATGTTTACCACAACGCCAGTTCTATTCCTCTGAAAATGTCCTCCAGGTACACATAAAACTCTCTCTACATCCTTAAAATCAGCACCTTCTTCCATACAGAGAGCAAACTGGCACTGCTCACCAGCCCACACAGTATCCAAGAAGTTGTTGATGGAATCAGGATCATACCTGATAGCATGGCCTCTAACATAGCCCAGGTAATTCTCAGTTGGATACTCACCAATCTTTCTTGCATTAGTGTAGAATTCTTTCACCACATCTATATTGGCAGGTGTAGGGTATGTGGCTAGCTTTCCCCAATCATTCCCTAACAATTGCTCTCCAAATTGAGGAGCAAAGTTAGGTATCATTCCAACCTTTCTCTCCATCAGTAGCCTCCTATCTTGGACTACCTTGAAATTCTTTTCATGTTTGCGAGATAGGAACCTACTAGAATGGGGTTGTTTTGGTTCCTTTTCTTTTCTTTTGGATGCCATGGTCTTTATTCTTTTGCCTGAAGAGGATGTCATTCCTACATCAAACACAAATACAAAACCACCAAAAATTGTTGTAATTCATTAGTAACACACAAACAACACATATTTTGAAGCTAAACCACTACTGAGGGTCAAACATCACCCCTCAGCGCCACCAGTGCAGCAATCCAAAATGCAATTCAGCAAAAATCTAATGTCTGTCAGAGTGCCGCTCAGCGGCAATTTACCCCTGAGCGGTGACTCTGCAGATTTTTGAAAACTTCATTTTGACCTGTCCTAACTCCACCCACATGCAATTTTCAGTTTTTCAGATCAAAAATCATTCAGTTTAATCGGTTCAAACTTCAATTAAATCATCAAATCATGCATAGAAATCAAAACCCCTAAAGATTCATGGTTTAACAATCAAATTTACATTCAAGAACCCTAGAATGAAAAATGCTTGACTTACTTGGGTGGAGATGCTAGATGAACTGAGAATGCTTTCAAGCTATGATGCTCTCTCTTCCTACCCCAAACTTAGATGGAAAGCTAGTGATAAAATGAGTGAAAGAGAGATTTTCTCAAAAGGGATGAGGGAAAAGTTGTAGAGAACCTTTGAAAAAGTATGTAGGAGTGTGTGTGCAGAGAAAAATATGAAAAGAGAAACTAAGGCGCAGCTTAGGGTATAAAAATACCCTAATGGGCTCAAGTTCCGCTTAGGGGAAGCCTAAGCCCAATCTGCGACACTACCGCTCAGCGGTAGTTTGCCGCTCGGCGGCACTTTCGGGAAGTGCTCTTCTTCTTCCTAGCTTAACCTAGGTGCCTCCTACCCATGCCTCTCACTTACTCCCTGCAATAACATGTTCAGATTACTCATGCAAAATCCTATTATGCAACTACAGCAGAACAAACAAAATATAATCAATCAACTGGGTTGCCTCCCAGGTAGCGCTTGTTTAACGTCACGAGCCTGACCCAAAATCCACCAACACCCATCAGTAGGTGCAAAACTTTCTTCCCAACACCCATCAGTAGATGTAACAAACCTAGTATCCTTCAGTGGATACTTAACCACCTAGCATCCTTCAGTAGATGCTATATCCCGACAAAATATTTACAGAAATAATGTCCAAAAGTTCAAAATTACATCACCAAACCAAAAATTAAAAGTTCTTAAATCACTGGGTTGCCTCCCACCAAACGCTCTTTTAACGTCATTAGCTTGACCCAATAAAGTTCAAGTTCCTTCTTCCTGGTTGATGTCCATATTCCACCAACTCCTCAACTGCTTCCGGTGTACTGTTTTGACTCTTCTAGAATATGGAGACTCTATCTCTATCATCTTTTTTTCTTTATAGCCTTTCACAACCCACAATTTGTTTTTGACTCTCACAGGTGTACCCAGTTGGAGTTGTTCTTTCATCCAGTCATCAAGAACTTTCCTTCGTCTTCCAATCTTTTCTTTGTCCGGTACCTGAAACAATAAACAATGTTTACCTTTAACCTTGGGCTTTTCATCTTGAGAGCTAGTCATGAGTACATCTTGAAATGCAGCTTTATGACTAACTTCTTCATCCTGCATATGCCTCTCTTCCTTGAAAACATCTACAACAATTCTCTCTTCTCTGTCTTGGAGCACCACTATACCTTCGTTCACATCAATGATAGCTTTGGCCGTTTTCATAAATGGTCTTCCAAGAATAATGGGTATCTTTTCAATCTCCATCTCCATCACCACAAAGTCTACCAAGAACTGGAGTTTGCCCACACAAACTATAATATCTTCTGCGATTCCACAGGGTTCCTTTGAAGATCCATCTGCCATTACTAAGTTAACCTTTACAGGCTTCACATCAACATCACCGATCTGCTCCAATAAAGAATAAGGTATCAAGTTAACACTTGATCCTAAATCGAGTAAGGCTTTGTTTACCCTCTTCTTCCCTATTGTGCATGGAATGGAGAAACCTCCTGGATCTTTTGCCTTTAGAGGGAATGGCTCCTTTTTAACAGCTTTATACTTTTTTGAATTATCATCTCTACGTCTTTTCCTTGTAGAGACTTCTTCAGGTTTAGTATAAACTGCAATTTGTTGTAGTATCTGATTCCAAGGTACATCATTGTCCACCATCTTGAATAATTCTGTAAAATCAAATTGCTTCTCTTGATTTATTGGAAAAGGAAAAATATCATTACTCTCTATCTCTCTTCTCTCTCCTTTCTCTTTTCTCTCTTTTTCTTTTTCTCTCTCTTCTTTTTCTTTTTCTGTCTTTTCTCTCTCTTCTTTTTCTTGCTCTTGATGGAATCCTTTTCATAGCTTAGCTCTTAAGGAGCATGGGTTATTATAAATACCCAACTCCTCTCTTGTATTAGGACTTTTGAGCTTAATGAGAATTTGATTTTCTGACATTCAGAAATAATTCTTTCTTGAAAGTCATATGCTAGAGAGTCCAAAGACTCCCTCTAGCCACCTTCCTTGCACACTGCCTCCATTTTCATTTTCCTTGAATTCCACCGTGCTCCACCTTATTTCTCTCATTTCCACAATGTTGCTTCCATACGCGTCAGCCATTCCTTCGTTGACACATCCTTACGCACGCGTCAACATTCACATTGCCTTATCATTATTCTCTCTCGCGCATATCAGAGAGCCTCATTCTCATTTCTCTCCATTCCAAGTTTCTCGCGTCTCCACACTCCAAATCAGGTTATCTTCTTCACAGATCTACATTTTCTTCCACCACTTCTTCCTCGTTTCATCCATTTTCGTTCACAGCGCATCATCTTCACCGAACAGTACTTCGTTCTATGGCCTTCCCTAGGTTTTTCTTCTTCGTTCATCATTTTCTCTGATTTTAGTCGATTAAAATCACTCTTGATCCGTTCCAAACCTTTTCCACCGTTCAATCTTGATTTTGAACCGATTAATCGGTTCATTTTGAGTTTTCCCTCTTTTCTAGGGTTCGTTCATGATTTTAGGGTTTTCTACAATTGATTTCGTTTCTCTCAGTTTCCTTCGAGTCAGCTCTCAATCTAGAGCTTCGTTTACATATCCGCTACGTCTTATTTCGTCGAGGAAGGCTCGAGGAGTTCAAATCGTGCTCGCACAGCTTCAATCGACCTCTCCTTGGTCGCTCGTCCATCAAGTGGTATCAGAGCAAGGTCGAACATACTTTGAAGGTAAGTATCTCGGTTCGTCTGTGTTCTGAGTTTTCTTCCATTATTGAGTTGTTTCGATTCTTCAGTTCTTGCGTTTGATTCGCGTCTCTGTTTTTGTTTCTAGTTATGTCTCGGTTTGATTTTGATTCTGAGTATTTTGTGTTGTTTCTTTTCATTTCGGAGGTGTTCATCATTTTCCTTCATTGTCTTGAGTGTTCTGATTT
This sequence comes from Vigna umbellata, assembly GCF_029865625.1. Taxonomy (NCBI): domain Eukaryota; kingdom Viridiplantae; phylum Streptophyta; class Magnoliopsida; order Fabales; family Fabaceae; genus Vigna; species Vigna umbellata. The sequence goes on from NC_142173.1 coordinate 3,291,249, forward strand.
GTTCTGTGCCTGGAGTCATTACTTTGAGTTTTATTTTCATTTTATTCGATGATTTCACTTTATTTGAGTTTTTATTTTCTAAATCACATTTATGTCATGTTCTAGTCTTGTGCATTGTTTTAATTGTCAATTAAATTCGAGTTTAACTAGCTGATGTTTGTGTTTTGTGATTCATTTGAGTTGCCTGCACTGAGTAAGTTCTGTTCACCATATATAAGCTATGACATTTAGATAAATGAGCTTGGTGGCAGATTTCAGTGGTAGAGATAATGAATCTCATGTTTTTGAATCTGTTTAATGATAGCTTTGCTTGGTTTCTGCCTAATCAATAACAAGTGCATACCAAGTGAGCAATGAAAGGCTCAGCCTAGCTCGGTTGCACATTGATTAATCAACAGATTTGTGATTTGGCCAGCTACACCGAACTGGTTTTTCTTTGAAGAGTCGTTGAGTCATTCATACTTGGTTTTAAATTCTTTGCCAAGTTCTGATTCAAATATTTTTCCAGTATTGTCTTCGTTTCATTGGCATCTATTGAGGTATATGAATCTGCAGAATTGCATTAAAACTGTTTACAACAGTGATTGAACTTAGTTTGAACTTCTGAGTTTGTGATCCATAATGTGCATTCACTGTTTTCACTTTGTTATCAATTCTGCAATTGAGAATAAATTTTTGGTCACTCAAGGAAGCCTAAACCAGTGGTATTTGAAAATATAACTGTGGCTGAGAGTGATTAGCCTCTTGTTTTCCTTTGGATATTTTTTTTTTTGAGTTGAATCATTTGTTTCTATCATGACTCATATCTTGTGAAGTTGAATTGAAACAGAGTCAAATTATATGTTGTGAATTGTAGCAAAAGAAAGTGAAAGTATAAAAGCATGAGTTCTTGTGATTTGAAAAAGAAAAGGCAATTAGAAAAGAAGTATTGATTGAACTACATAAAGAGTCAAGTGGCAAGTGCAATTCACAACACAGTTTTACTCTTAATGTTCTCTCCTTTTTCTGGTTCATCATATAATTGGATTGGAGTGAACATTTTAGAGCAATTGGCAATGCATTATTCTATTTCAGTTGCAAATCTGTTTGGTCATGTATGATTCAACTTGTTGTGATTTTCTTGTGTTTTTAATCTGTTTCTAGTTCTATTCCTTAGGCTTTATTTGTTGTGCGTACCTTTATTAACTAGCCTTGTTTCTTGTTTGTCAATTGTTGACTGTCTTGGTTTTGTCTTTCACGTGTGAACTCTGATCTGCTGTTCTTAATTTGAGCTTTAATTGCTTTATTCATCTGATCTAGAGTTGTCTTAAGCAATAGATCTGTTGTGTTGTCATTGTCTTGTGGCTGTCCTGTTCTTTCTGGTTTCTGATTTTGACCTTAGCCTAGCCATTCTTGATTGAGAAGCTTGTACACTCTGGATTTCTGGAATTTGAAAGGAGGTTTGTGTGCTTGGTAGCATCTTAGGTGGTGGTGGTCTAAAAGACTCTCAAGCCTTGAACTGCCAAGGGAGAATCTCCCTTCCAAATCTTTCATTTTTTTTTATGTGCTTTAAATTTCAAAAGAGAAGACTGAGTGTTGTGAGTTTTGTAAGGCTGACTTGGCCTAATTCCTTGGCAATTTGAAATAGAGAATTTCATTGTTCATCTAACTGTGTTGTTGACTGTGCATTGTGCAGGAAAAGGAGTTTGAGTGATCAAACTAGAGCAGCTGTGATTGTACTCATTTTAATTTGCTCTTGCATTCATTTTGAACCTTAATTTGTTTGTTGAATCACTGCTACTTTACCTGTTCTGATTGCATTTTGAACTTCTTCATTTTGTTGCATCAACACTGTTTTAATTGCCAATTCCTGATTACACATACTTCTGCACATACTGCTGCACATTGTATTTCATTGGTTTGATCAGATTGGTCTGCTACTTTTGATTAATCTCGAACATTGTTGTCACCAGTTTGGTCCATTGATTATGACCAGTTTAATTCACTGATTTGCTATACAGGCTATATTGGTCATTTAATTGTGAACCAACTTATTTTTCATTTTTCCTGCATTGTATCATGTGGTGTATCTACTGTTTTTGGTGTAGCTGTGTAGACCTTATTTAATTGGTGTCATATAGCTAGTGCATCAGTTACAAGAATGCAGTGTAGGATGTCTACAAGTGAAGAATGAATCTGCTGATTAGTTGAGCACGAGGAAGAACCTACAACAAAGTCCACTAAAGCCAACAACTAGAAATAGCATTAATTAGGGAAGTTGCTTAGCTATATTGCTTCTGTTTGTTTAAACTGTTTGTGTTATAGCTTGCAATTTGTTGGATGTTGTGATTTGCTGAATTGGGTGTGATTTTCTTGCAGTTTATTCCTAGAGAGCAAACGACATCTTCTTTGTGACTGCATCAAGGGCACAAGACCGAGAAAAGGGAAGTGCTTACTGCCATATATATATACACATCACCTTGTGTAATCTGTTTTAGCTAAGGAAATTTTGACTGAAGATCTATGCATTTGCTTTTGTAGGAAACTGATCAGGAAAGACCAAGAGAATTGATAGCAGAAGCACAAAGTGGAACAACAAAGTTGATTGAAGTGGACCAGGACCGTGGCAGCGTGCATGTTTTGTATTTTTTTGTTCCATTTGATGTGTAATAGGCTGATAGGCTAGCTTTCTTTTAATTTCATTTTTTTGTTTGTAAAAAGGCCTTTTATAAAGTCCAAGTGCTTTGTAAGAGTCCTTGGTGCTCTTTCAAACTCTTGGCAACTTTACTTGCTTTAATTACTTGCTTTAATTTTAGCATAGCTAGACAGGTGAGTGTGTCTTGTTAGCCAAAGCAACAAGCCTCACCATAGGAGTAGACTTTAAATATTGTTTGATTTTGTGTTCACGTTTAGGGGTGATTAGGCTAGAAGGGATTAAACTCTAAGTCTTTTCACATTAGAGTCCGAAGAGTCTAGTCTTTTAGTGTTTAATTGTTTGTGATTGTTTGAGTTGTGTACTTTGTTTCTAAAGGTGATTTTAGTTTAAGGGGTAATTAGTTAGTAGCCTAAGACATTTCTGGCAAGGCAAGACTTGGTACTTAAGCAGCTCTTTAGCTCACCTCTCTTACCTGGGACTTGTCTAAGTGAAAGTTTCGAACCCTTTAAATTAAGAAAACTCTTAAAAACAAAGATGTCTTCTTATAGTTCATATAGGTCTTCTAGGTTAGATAATGTTGATGAAATGTTCAAACAAGCTAGGAATCTTCCATCTTTTGGTAAAGACATAGGTGCATTAACGTACCTAGCTTGGGAAAAAGAAATTGATAAAATAAATCCTTGTTTTCATGAAGAGAGTGAATATTATGTCCTTAGCATATATCTCTCTAAGTTAGAAGAGCATGCAAGTGAGTGGTGGGATGAAAGACAATATCATGTTAGGAAAGGTAGAAAGTCCTCCATACATAATTGGCATGATTTAAAAGCTTGCATGAGAAGAAAGTTTGTGCCTTCAAACATTAAAAGAAACCTAGAACTAATTAGGGATTGCATTGATGATGGAAAATTATTTCTTGAGCGTTTAAATGATCATGGGTTTCTTCGTAGAGAATTAGAATTTAGGGCAAGACTTAAAGAGCTCAAGAATAAGAAAAGAGAAAGAGAGATTGAGAGAAAGGAAGAGGAAGAAAGAAAAGAAGAAGAGAAGAGAGAGAGAAAAAAGAAAACGAGAAAAGAGAAGAGAGAAGAAGAGAGGAATTAAGAAAAGAAGAAGAAAGAAAAGTAAAAGAGAGAAAAGAAGAAAAGAGAGAAAGGCAAGAAAGAGAGAAGAAAGAGGAGAAATTGTTGCTGATGACAAATTCTATTCTTTCCAAGACTATGGAACCTAAAAGGGAAGGTTTCCAAATCTTTACTTCTTTTCCAATCATGGTTTATTCTTCAAATATTGACTTCTCTTTCAAACCAATTGTCATTATATATTTTATGCAAACTTTTTCAAAATATGACAATTCAAATTTTGAATTATTCTTATCTTTTAAGAAAGAAATAAATCAAGACAAAAGTGAATTTGGACTTCTAGAATTTCCAAATGTGATAAAACAAAATATTAGAAGTCCTTATTTCGTTGTTTTTAAAGAAAAATTCTTTCTTGGATTGATATTAATTGAAAATATATTTGATGTTTATTGCAGATTTGTGTTTGATCCAGGAGGAAGAAAAAGTGGATATAAAAGAATAAGGCCACTCCAAGATGGCCATGCTTCCAAAGATTGTGTGGAGTTTCTTCATAAGGCGATTGCCAGATTTGAGGACAAATCTTTTTTTTTTAAGAGGGAGGGTATGACAGAATCCTTTTCATAGCTTAGCTCTTAAGGAGCATGGGTTATTATAAATACCCAACTCCTCTCTTGTATTGGGACTTTTGAGCTTAATGAGAATTTGATTTTCTGACATTCAGAAATAATTCTTTCTTGAAAGTCATATGCTAGAGAGTCCAAAGACTCCCTCTAGCCACCTTCCTTGCACACTGCCTCCATTTTCATTTTCCTTGAATTCCACCGTGCTCCACCTTATTTCTCTCATTTCCACAACGTTGCTTCCATACGCGTAAGCCATTCCTTCGCTGACACATCCTTACGCACGCGTCAACATTCACATTGCCTTATCATTATTCTCTCTCGCGCATATCAGAGAGCCTCATTCTCATTTCTCTCCATTCCAAGTTTCTCGCGTCTCCACACTCCAAATCAGGTTATCTTCTTCACAGATCTACATTTTCTTCCACCACTTCTTCCACGTTTCATCCATTTTCGTTCACAGTGCATCATCTTCACCGAACAGTACTTCGTTCTATGGCCTTCCCTAGGTTTTTCTTCTTCGTTCATCATTTTCTCTGATTTTAGTCGATTAAAATCACTCTTGATCCGTTCCAAACCTTTTCCACCGTTCAATCTTGATTTTGGACCGATTAATCGGTTCATTTTGAGTTTTCCCTCTTTTCTAGGGTTCGTTCTTCTACAATTGATTTTGTTTCTCTCAGTTTCCTTCGAGTCAGCTCTCAATCTAGAGCTTCGTTTACATATCCGCTGCGTCTTATCTCGTCGAGGAAGGCTCGAGGAGTTCAAATCGTGCTCGCACAGCTTCAATCGACCTCTCCTTGGTCGCTCGTCCATCAGCTCTCCTTCTTCTAACTCAACTCTTTCATCATTTGTACTCTCCACTACTTTGCATTCTTCCCTGGGGTTAACCTCAGTATTAGCCCCAAAATTTTTGTTTGGCCTCTCTTCCAACTGCTTGGTAATCTGACCCATTTGAGTCTCCCAATTCTTAATAGAAGCCTCAGTGCTCTTTTGAGTAGACTCAGTTTTCTGTATGAACTGATGAAGAGTTTCTTCCATCCTTATTGACCTTTAATTAAGTAAAGCAATCTGTTGCCATAAGGTTGGTTGTTGTTGTTGCTTATTGAATTGCCCAGTTTGTCCGTGACCAACGCTTGGGTGTGGTTTCCACCCTTGATTAAAATTCCCTTGACGGTATTGATTGGCCATGAAGTTTACATTCTCTAATGCTTCTACTGGAAAAGCGCATTGACCATTGATATGGTCACCTCCACATAATTCACACAACTGTGATTGAGCTTGTGCAACAGTCTTTAACTCTTTTGGTAGTTGTGCAAGTGTTTTCGTAAGAGTCTCCAGTTGTTGAGTTAGTATCTTATTTTGTGCTAGCAAGGCATCATGGGTTTGTAACTGTAGAACTCCTTTTTGTTGTATAGGAGCTCCTCTTTCACTGTTGAGTTCATTGTCACTAGTAGCCATATTGTCAATGATTTCTGTAGCTTCCTCTGGAGTTTTCCATTTGATATTTCCTCCTGCTGAGGCGTCAAGCATCATCTTGGTTTGTGAACCAAGACCTCCAAGGAAGATTAGGACTACTTGCACATCATCAAAGCCATGTGTGGGTGTCTTTCTTAATACTTTCACCGTGTTGCAAATCTCATTAAAAGTTGTGAGGTGCTCATATGGGCTTTCGTGAGACAACCCATTAAATTGATTACTCTTCACCAATTGAATTAATGCTGGCTTAACCTCCATGTTGACTGCATTGACCCTTGGTCTTGCTATGCTGTTAAAGTGTTGAGGTCCAGCTATATTTGTGTAATCTGTAAGAGTTCTTCTAGCATTATTATTCTCCATATTTTCAGTGCTATGTTCAGAACCTTGTGGTGATGGTTGTAACAGAGTTTCCGGAGGAGGAAAAAGTTCTCTAAATGTACGGATTCTTCTCCTCCGTCTACTCTCGTCTAAACCTTCAAGAAGAGCTTCTGCAGTTTTCTTGCTCCTAGTTCGGATTGTTTCCTGCATACACAAGAAAAGCAAACCCTAGAAAAATTGGTTAGCACAAAAAGATATAAAAGAAGATATAAGATAAGAGATAAGAAGAAAAAAAATAAAAAAACAAAAAATAAAAACAAAAAATAAAATAAAATAAAATACAATAAAATAAAAATAAAAACAGAAAAAATAAAAACAGAAATTCAAAATTCAAAATTCAAAAACAAGTCAAAGATAATCAATAATCACACAAATGAACTAGTTAAACCACGGGTTTCTTTTCACTCAACTTTCCTGCAAATTAAATTTAAAGTAACTATTACTTCTAATTTTACATGACAAAATATTTTTATAAAATATTATCTTAATGATTTTTTCATAGATATTACTTTCTTACATCATTAAGAGATGACAATATGACCCTATAAAATGACATCATTATAATATGAATTTACTATCCAATATGCAGCATTATACGTTGTCACCTATAATTGATATTACAAAGTTGTCGTTTAACAAAAGAAATAAAAATAACACTTTGCATAAAGAATAAGAATTATATTACAACCACGTAGACACATTAAATTATTCTAAAATAAATTAGAACAAAACACTCCTAATGGAAAATTAAATATTTACACTTTTTTAATATTGCATTATTTAATTTTTTTATTAAATAATATAAATTTATATATCTATATGTCTGTTTTTCAGTTGGTATATTTTAGCAATGTACCGGATTTTAGTAGACAAAAATATTCTTATATATCATGGATTCTAAGTTTTAAGGTTAACGGTATTTTAATAATTTTCATTCTCAAAACTAAAAAAAAAAACCCAAACCCTTGCTCATCCCTACTTTAGCCCTAATTGAAAAAATCAGAAACATTTGCCTTTAAACAATTTGTCTTTCTAAAGAGTTGAGTCATTGACATATTCACCTTGAGGCAAAGGTTCATTCAAGATCTCTTCAATTTCACCATCTTCACTAATTTCTCTAATTTCATCATCTGCATATGTTGAATCATCATCTCTAAAAAAATCCCTCCAGGCCAATTACCAATTCTTTCGTATGTCATTATGCTTGTGAAAATTAGATAAAATTAGATAAGACAAAAATTATAAAATAAAAACTCATTATAAAATCATTTTTTGTAAGAAATTGTTTAACAACAAGTATTTCTGATTTTTTTCAGGTCAATTACCAATTCCTTTATGCTTGTGAAAATTGGATAAAATTAGATAAGACAAAAATTATAAGATCAAAACTCATTATAAAATCATTTTTTTGTAAGATTGTTTAACGGCAAGTGTTTCTGATTTTTTCAATTGGGGCTATAGGGTGTTTCTGATTTTTTCAATTAGGGCTACAGTAGGGATGACAGAGAAAAGGTTGGAGTGAGAGAGATCAAAGAGAAAGGATTGAGAGGAATAAGAGAGGTGAGTAAGGGTTTGGGGGGTTTCTTTTTTTTTTTTAAGTTTTGAGAATGAAAATTATTAAAATACCCTTAACCTTAAAACTTGAATCCATGATATATAAGGGTATTTTTGTCTACTAAAATCTGGTACACATTGCTAAAATGTACCAACTGAAAAATAGGTGTACGCGCGTTAGCAAACCCCATATATATATATATATATATATATATATATATATATATATATATATATATATATATATATATATATATATATATATATATATATATATATATATATATATATATATATATATCATCTTTTATATAAACTATTTAAATACTATATTTAATATTTATGATGACAGTCAAAAATTACATTCATTGAATATATTAATTATATAATAAAATTATATATAAAATAATAATATTTTTCCAATTAAAATATATTTTATTGACTAAATATTTTTAAGAATGAAAAAGTATAATATTTTTTCCTTACGTGTTTAGCTTTCTATATTTAAATATTGAATTTTAATCATGAAACATAGTCAAAATTTTATATCTTAATATATTTAAAGTCAAAATAAATAGATTTAAAGTCAAAATATATTTTATTGACTAAATATTTTTAAGAATGAAAAAGTATAATATTGTTTTTCCTTACGTGTTTGGCTTTCTATATTTAAATATTGGATTTTAAATCACTACAAAAAAGAAGGGCATTACCGAAGGCCAAAAGCCCTCGGAAACAGCCAAAAACCGTCGGTAAAAGGTAATTACCGAAGGCTTTTTGACGGTCAAAGAGCCCTCGGTAAATCCCTTGTCGCTAACATTTACCGAGGACTTTTGCCCTTCGGTAATTACCGAGGGCCAAAAGCCTTCGGTAATTACCGAGGGCCAAAAGCCTTCGGTAATAACCGAAGGACATTCTGAACCTAGTCCTGTCATGCACCACTGGACTTTCATCAAACAAAGTTGCAGGATTTTCCAACAAATTAAATAAAGCAATTAATAGGCTTGCAACAAAAGGTGGCACTCAAAATGAACTTAGGAGAGACTCTAAAGTGGATTTAAAAAGCAAGAAACAATTATAAGTTGCAGATATAGCTAATTTGAACTCAATTTTAAAATAGGCAAAAGTGTTTGATGAAATGCCTAAAAGAGCTACTGTAAAATGTGCATCAGATTTTGAAAATTTAGCTTAGCACTAGTTCAGTCGTTTTTTACAATGCAGGCTGTTTGTTAATTTTGAATTGTGCACTTCTTTTTAATCAATTTAACCAAGCTTTTGCTACTAATTTAAGATGAAATTCAGTGCAATAATCATAACAACACAGATTCAAAAAATTCTGCAACTCATATCAGAAAAGTGTTGAAAAATTGATGGTTTGCATGACAATTTTGCTCAAACGAGTTTGGACACTTAATTTTATGATTTGAGCAACTTTGTTTTACCAAGTAAGACTTGTTTAAGCTGCCATGAGAGGCTAAATACTTGCAAATCAGAATTTCACTGTTTGAGTTGCTCTTAACACCAAAATTTAAGCTAATTCACCAACCAAAATTCAATAGATGAATCAAACTGATTTGGAAACTATTAATATGACTCTAGGACAATGATTAAAAGTTGAACAACACTCTAGGATTGAATTAAAAGATGTCCACCAGGAAGTTCTAAACTGGACAAATTCAAGTTCACTTTTGTCACCTTTTAAAGTGAACTTTTTTGGTTCAAACTACTCAAACTTTGAGTTCAAACTACTGCACAGTTTTCAACTTATCACCATGCTAGCTTTGCTTTGAATCACTAATTCCAGTTTAATCTCACCTAGTTGATATTTTCTAGCTTGATTCAGTGTTAATACTTATTTCAAAGTTGTTTGCATTGTTGTTTGGTCCTTTGTTTCACTAAAACTCAATTTGGGGTGTGAGGTTGCTTATTTCCTGCATAATGGGCTGTTAGGAGGTCATATTATGATCTATGTTGTTTCTATACCAATTCCAAGCTTAAACAAATCTAATTTCATAATATTAAGTTGCTGGAATTGATTAATTCACCTTAGAGCAACTTGTGTGCATTTTTACATCTCAAAAATCCATTCTTAGTTCATCTTAGGAGGTCATACCTCTGTGTTGAAAAATTGATGGTTTGAATGACAATTTTGCTCAAACGAGTTTGGACACTTAATTTTATGATTTGAGCAACTTTGTTTTACCAAGTAAGACTTGTGTAAGTTGCCATCAGAGGCTAAATACTTACAAATCAAAATTTCACTGTTTGAGTTGCTCTTAACACCAAAATTTAAGCTAATTCACCAACCAAAATTCAATAGATGAATCAAGGCTAGACATTGTCTCATTGCCTTATATGATTCATAAATGACTACAAATGCACTGCAACTAGAGAAAAGAATCAAACCTTAGCTGGAAAACAAATTCTGCAGTAGAGAAAGTCCCTAGTTTGGTGGTTGAATACTAAAAAGCATATGGAATTGATTTAAACACACAACTGAATGTTCAAGAAACTTTGTTTGATGATTTTAATTGTCTTTAAACTCTAAAATGAGTTATAAACAACCTGCAACTCAAAATCACTACTCCACTTCCATTTTAACACAAAAAGTGATGGTTTAGAAATAAAATCTTCATATAAGGCATTAGCATCAGCATGCCATTGACATGAAGACTTTATATTAAATGCCTGCACAATGCTAGGTAAACCAAATGAGAAATGAAATGAAAAAGCATAGTTCGGTTACCTAAAACTAGTAGCATATTTTTTCTATTTTGGTCAAATTTATAGCTTTTCACAGTGTTAAATGTCCTTGCAATGTCCAGTTTGAGTTTGATCATGCTTAGTTGTTGTTTTCAAGCTTAGTTTAGTGTGTTTACACTTTCTATAGTCATTTGCATTGATAGCTAGTTGTTTGAATCATTATAACTTAGAATGAGGTGTGTAGTTGTTTAATTTGCTACATTATTAGCTGTTATAAGGTCAAATTTTGGAATCTACTATTTCTATGCCAAATAATAGCTCAAAAGACTTTGTTTTGATGATTTAAAGTTGTTTTAAAATTCTAATTTGACTTATAACCACTGTTGTGCAATTTCACAATCAAAACCTCAATTTACAGTTCATTTTTTCTAGTGCAAAGTTGAATCCAACTCTGATTTTTGAATTTGTGCATTTGAAATTGGTTTTGGGTTGTAACAAAAGCTAGGTTGTGATTTGAATTGAAACATGTGAAAAAGAAACATTATACAGGTGCTAAAAGGCATTTACTCTAATCCTGTAACATTAGACGGGTCCTAATTGATGGTTGACAAAGATGTCACACCAATGCAGGTATTATTTGTATAATGAAATTTTCACTTATGTTTTCTGATCCTAAAAGAATTCCTGTTTGAATGCATTCTAGTGTTCTGGTTTACTGCTATATGGCTTCAATGAGTGGTTGGAGTGGGTGCCCATATATATGTATTTGAATCTGTGTATGTTTTCCCACCTTTTACAGATTAGAGTGGGTGCCCATATATATATCCGCAAAATCCAGTTCTTCACATAGGAAGTCCTCTTAACCTAAGCATAAAAGGTGTGGACATTTTGGATGGTTGCTACTAATTTATTTTTCTAACAATGTCTTATCTCTTGAAAAAATTTCTTTTCTAAAAGGTTGTACTTGTTAGAGATGTAATGAAACCATTTTTAGCTTTGTCTAACATGATTTCTAGAGTTACTTTGTTAACCCAGCACTGGAGCAGACAGTTATTTCAATTGCTTGACTGAGTTTTGAGTTCAGGGCATTTCATCTTTTCCTTTTACAAAATTATTCCATAGTGGTAATGGATTTTACCTTTAAGTTTCAGGTTTGAGTGATACAGTTTACAGACAGTGGTTTACTACAAATAAAAGTGTAGTATTCGTTGATACACTATCTGGGACGGCCAAAGCTATCGGGCAAGGTTCAACCCAAGGTGCTACATTAATATCCTCTCAGACCACAACCAATCACAGCATTCAACATTCAACATTCAATTACCACAACCAATCACAACTTACAAACATCAAACATTAGCAGGATTGAAATTACATTGCAAATAGGCATTTTCTTAAATAAAACTAACCTGGTTCTAGAGAACGAGACGACTTATTCGTCCAAGCCCAGAGCTGCACCAAACATCCACCTCGCTGAACGGACCAGCGAGCCTTTCCTCAACATTGTCGCCTCCTCACGCCAACGTCGACGAACCACGAAGCCTCCACCAACCACCAAACCCTCGTCCTACCACGATTCAACTCTAATGGAGCTTCCTACCCACCACGATTCCGCAAGACATTGGTCAAATTGGGGGAAAACACACAAATTAAAAAGAGGTTTCGTGTAAGGAATTGACAAAAAATGTGAATGCAAACACTAACCACGTCGTCACAGAAATCACAGCAAAGCACTCGTCCAACGATTTCCTAGCTAGGATTGATGCGAAAACCAAGTCTTCGAGCAAGTGTTTCGTGCAATGGAGAAGGGTTTAGCGTTTTCGATTTTGGAGAAGGGACGAGCTATTGGTGGGAAATGAATTGCAGAGAGGGAATACGGTGATTTGGGGCAAAATTTATCGAAGAGATTACCGAAGGCTTTTAGGCCTTCGGTACTTTAATTCACCAACTCATTACCGAAGGCTTTAAGGCCGTCGATAAATTGCCACCGGTAATCAGTACTTTTCCTGTAGTGAATATGAAACATAGTCAAAATTTAATTATATCTTAAATATGTTTAAAGTCAAAATAAATAGATTTAAAGTCAAAATATATTTTATTGACTAAATATTTTTAAGAATGAAAAAGTATAATATTTTTTTCCTTACGTGTTTGGCTTTCTATATTTAAATATTGGATTTTAAATATGAAACATAGTCAAAATTTAATTATATCTTAAATATGTTTAAAGTCAAAATAATTACATTTAAAGTCAAAATATATTTTATCGACTAAATATTTTTAAAAATGAAAAAGTATAATATTTTTTCCTTACTTGTTTAGCTTTCTATATTTAAATATTGGATTTTAAATATGAAACATAATCAAAATTTACATTTAAAGTAATTATATGTTAAAATAATAAATAAGCTACTATTATTTTTATTTTTAAATAAATTTTATTGACTAATTATTTTTAAATGTAAAAAAGTATAATAATTATTTTTCTATAAATTCATGGTTAGATTTATGAAAACAATACCTAAGACTTTTCCTTATGTTCATATTTTGAATCCTTAGAAAACATAAAAAAGAGATATGAAAAATTTTGAGATAAAAGCTATTGGAGTTTTAGTTATGGTGATGATTCTTCTTAGTTTTACACATGCTGAATTAAATAGCAAAACTAATGGTTTTTTATGTAATGTTAAATGTGCAATCAAATGTGATCGTGAATCACCTTCATTATATGACAAATGTATTCAAGATTGTGAATCACTATGCAATAAATTATCCTCTGATCATGTTTATAAATGTTTTACTAGTTGTGACTTAATGAAGTCCATTGCCTACAACACTGGTATGCGCTCTCTTAAAATATTTACTTATTTCCATAGTTTTACATTTTTATTTAGATTTCATTTTATTAATTATTTTTTTCATAACTTTGATAATTATCTTTCCTATTCCTTATAATTTTAACCATTTACTTTACTTTCTTATCAGATGCTCATGGTCTTGCAAATAACGTGATAAATACATGCATGCAAGAGTGTACAAAAAAGTTGTAATTTGTAAGAAGAATTATTAGTGAAAATTTGATACAAGAAATTGTGTTCTACACAATTTTCAGATATAATCACAATCAATAAACAACGTGGATTTATTTTCATACTTATTGTCTAACTACTTTCCTCCATCTTATGTCTTCCTTTTTACTATTGCAACTTGAGTATTAATAAAATTAATAAAATAAAAGAATTTTTTTAATAATATTATTATTAATTTTCATTAAGGAAGAAAATTAATAAATATTCTATAAAAAAAAGTGATATTTAAGGTGTGTGAGCATGGTATTAAGATATAATGTGAATTAAAACTATGAATATATAGCATCTCTTTCGAGTTTTTTAGTGTTTGAAGACAAAATTTTATCGAAAGAGGGTAATGTGATTAAGGGGACAATTTTAATATTTTTAGTATTTTATACAAGTTAAAACAACCTTATTCAAATAAAAACAATATTTAATTCATTATGTTGTGATTAAATTGCTTTTAAGGATAACCTAATGGTTTAATACCCTATTTTGTCCCCAGTTTCGCTCGACAATGTCAGATTAGTCCATCCTTTAAAACGTGCGTCAATTACATCCTTACTTAATAAAATTTATGTCAATTAAATCTCTTCCGTTAAATCCGTACAAACGGCCTTAATTATTTTTCTCTCTCTTCTATTAACGCCGTTTGTATGGATTTAACGGAAGGGATTTTATTGATATAAATTTTATTAAGTAAGGACGTAATTGACACACGTTTTAAAGCATGGACTAATTTGACATTGTCGAGCGAAATTGGGGACAAAATAGGGTATTAAGCCTAACCTAATTTGGCACATAACATATCTAGACTCAATTAAACTAAACTCTAACCATGAAAACATGTAACACTTTAGCTTATTTGGACATCATAAAAAAGAAACGTCTGAGTCCATCAGAATAATACAATGATGTTAGATTATTATCATTTTATAATTATTTATATTCTTAATAGATCTAAAGTTTTTAAAAATAATTATTAGTTATACTAATTCTATAGTTGTAATCAAAGTTTATCATTCTTTAATAGAAATTTTTTTCATACAAACATCATTATATATAGGCTTAAATGCTTACTTTGTCCCTATGTTAAGAGGTACATTTTTGTTTAGTATCCAGTTTTTAAAATGAAGACATTGGATCCCTATGTTATGAAAAGTGCATGAGTTCAGTCCTATCCGTTAAATGGACAGCAACCACTACAAAAATTTAGATTTTTACCAGGGGTTATTTTTTCTGTTTCCAGAGGTTTTAACCCCCGAAAAATATGTTACCCGTGGTTAGAAAAATCGTTGGAAAAAGTTGTGTCACTAAGTAATTACCGACGGTTTTTTGAAAAACAGTCGGAATTAGTGGGGGTTTTGAAAAACCGTTAGAAGTAACGGGAGTTTTGGAAAAACCGTCGGAACTAGCGGGGGTTTTGCTGAAACCGGTGGAAATAGCTGGGGTTTTGAAAAAACCGCCGGAACTAGCGGAGGTTTTGGAAAAACCGTCGGAACTGGCGGGGGTTTTTCAAAAACCCCCAAAAATGTGTACATATTTTTTCTAGTTTTTGACTGTAATAAAATGAGATTATAATAAAATTAGTTTTATTAACCAAACATAGAATAAAATAATATGAACTAAAACTGAATACTATATATAAAATAAACTATATTGTTCAAATTGTTCAACATATTAACATGTTCATACAACTAATTGTTGATATATTAAAAGGAAAAATATTCAATACTAAATTAAAATATTAAAAATATGACTAAGATGTTCACTATATTTACTAAAAAAGAAACAATGTCTAATTTTTTAAAGGTCTCTTAAGTTGTCCACTCCCCTCAAACTCCTCTTAAGCTAATTGCCTCAGTTCCATTTGGTTGGGAAGAAAACCCAGAAAAACTTCTTCCTAATTTCTCATATGTATCAGTTCATCCTATGTTTCCCAATCCCGAGAAAATATTCATTCATGTACATCATCATCTTTAGGTTTTTTTGTTGCATGGAACTTTGGCCACGATGACAAAGACAAAGGAACCTGCAATTATGATAGTGAAAACATAACTAGTTTAGACCTTGAAGCTTTTACAATTGATGGAACTAAGATACGAATACTATCTTGAAAATCACCTACTTTTGCAATTAATTATCAACTTTAAAATTTCACTATCAAATTTAACTGGCCTTACATGTGATTTTCTAGTTTATTAAATGTGAAAACTTACAATAGATATTAAGCATTCAACTTTTTATTGACACGTTGTGAAAGTAGAAGAAACATAGAAGACTTGTGGATATGTTTGTGACCATAAAGCTTTAATTTAAAATGCATTTTTTGGCATAATTATAGATGTCTTCCAAGGTATTGATTTGATCCATAATACCACCCTATCATCATTTTTTGAGCTATGTATCTCCTCCATGCTACACCTTTGCCTCTCCCTTTTTTCTATTCTCTATGGATGTTATCACTTTTTTTATTATTTCAATTAAATATTTTGTGATACCTTTAATTCTCTGGTATCATCCTTCTCGGCAACAAAGACAGAGAAGTCGTCAAACTGATTGGAAAAAATTTTGGCACCTACTAAAATGAAATCAAATTCCTAGACAAATTACTTATTTATAAACCATGATTTATGATTGAAATAATCATGCAGCCAGAAAAGAAAAAACAGCACCTGATAATACACCAGCCATTGGAATGCATTTAATATCTTGCCTGTAAAGAGCAAATGACGTTTCGAAGTCAATTTGACTCATTTAAATAAATTCAGTTAAAAAATCATATGGGCAACTGCTAGAAAACTCTATCAAGAAAACAAAGCAACAGATACTATACTTAAGGAAAAATGTCATGATGCCCCTAAGCTTTACTGTGTAATCATCATTTGAGGAATTTAAATGGATGTTGTATAATAAAGTATACACTCAAATAACCTATGCAATTTGAAATATATTTTAGAAAGCAGAAGTGCCTTTTTAAAATATTTCTTGCACCAACTTTAACTTTCCATGAAAGACCAAAATGGCCATAAATCAGGATAGGCACAATATACTGGTCTACTTTCTGCTTGCACCTGATCACCTGAAAACAAAAATTTGTGTTACCAAAGAACAGGCAACAAACTACCCTTAGCTTCTTTCAGAAAAGAAAAAACAAGACAAAGGGAAAAAACTAAAAAAAAATCAAATGAAAATGAGAAATGGATTAACCTATGGAGTGAGATTTAAGATGAAAGTTTGAGATGCTGCATGCATTCTTTCTTTCAATTGCAACCAATAATTTCCTAGGGTTAGTTGGTGAAAACTGCAAAAACTAATCATATATGATGTGATTAATGATCAGCCTTCAATAATTTTGTATAGGGTGTCCTAGAAAAGCAAATTCCAAACGAGAAAAAGAGTGAGAAGTAAACAACCTGAAAACTAGTGATCCTTTTCCTTGATGTTTTCTTCTTTCCCCATAAACGCAACTGAGCATCCAATTGCAGATGTTTATCTAGACAAGAGAATTCAACAATATGAAGATTGTTATAAGCTACTCATAATCCTTTCTGAGATCATTGGTTTAAGTGTGGACTCTGTTCTATATACTATATTATTTCCCTATATACAATATATTACATAATTACAAGATTATTATCAGTGCTTCATTTACTTTATGTAAGGAAGAAATGAAACAACAATGATCATGTAGTAATAATTCCCAAAAGTAATTTCGCTCTCAACTTCCCATGAGGTTTCCTAATAAATCATGCATCAGCTTGCAACATCAAAAGGAATAAACTGATAAACTAAAATCATGACAACATAAAACCTCACTTATAACTCCATGTGCAGCTAGTTCTCAGGGATAGTTCTTTGCCTCCATATAAATACAATGACTTAAAGCATTCTCTGCAGCACTATGGTACTTAATTGCATACTTTGGGCCAACAATGTGGATAACTTTCCTGTAGGTAATTTATCAAAGAATAAAACATGGTATACAAATAATACAAATTGTAGATAAGAGATTGCTAAGTAAGAAATTTGATTGGGTTAGTAACAAGGAGTATAAAGTAGAATGCATCCATATAATTATTAGTTAAGATGTTTACTCATTTTAACAAGTTGCCACTCGTTAGCATTTGTATCTTATGTTGTGTGAAAAGTTTCTATTTTACTCCTTAACTGGTGCTGGTGCCCATCGGTTAGGATTTTCCCGTTTTTCTTTAGTCATTGGTTTAGTAGAGAAATTTAATGCAATAATTAAACATTATTCCCTGACAAAGAAATACAAGAAGTTGACTTACCAAATAGTAAACCAGATTAAGAATGGGATGGTTCAAGACATCAAGATCTGTATTCTTATCAAATACAGAAAATGCAAGCTACATCAAAGGTGAAAACAAACATCATGTTAGAAAACAATAACTTCAAATAAATACAGTAGCTTTAAATGGGAAGGAACTCACTAATCACATCTTATCAGAAAACAAGTGCAACAAATACTAGTAACAGACCCAACCTACCAAGGTGAAACATTAGTCAAAAACAACAAAAGCTTTAAAGCATATAGTTTTTACCCTTCCTGTTACATATTATTGGAAAATCAAACAGTTGATGAGAAAAAAAAGGAGAAAAGTAGGTTAACAGAACACATAGAACAAATATAATATAATTAAATCCTTAATTCTGACAAGCACTATGCAAACTAAGCTAGAAACTCATTCTAACTTTGTCTAAACTTCAAAGTTGTGGATTCAATAACACCATAATTTGGATCTACATAAGAAGTGTTTGTAATGGTATGCAGAGATATACACTACAAAAAATAACACATATTGCAGTACATTGAAAGGAAGATAAAAGAGTTCAAACTGTGTGTTCAAAGATGAGTAAATGAAATATCTTGCTTTTATGATATATAGCACAAACAGCTGCAACCGCACTATCTATTACTGAACACACAAACAACACATGCAAAAAAATAAAATGAATCCTTTTAACTAGCATAATATATGATGCTTCAAAGTCATAGAAATGACAGATTAGGTAGATGATAGATAAACTAAAAAAGAATTAGAAGTTTCAAAATGATGAGGATAAATATTTTCATATTAGCATTATTGCGAATCATGAATACTTCTGTCGATTGAATTCCCAAGATATTAATGGGGAATACCCTAGAATCTGCACAAACAACAACAATGAATTATTCTGGAAATTATTAGTAACGAATTCTTATTTGCTAATGCTTCAATAGACAAATTAAAATGAACTACCATTGATGAGGCACCACTCTAGAAAACTCGCGGAGCCAAACAAGGGGTTGCTTCAACTACCGGCTGTTTCGGTTCACAATAATGCATAGAAAGAGACATGCAATGATTTATGGAAATGAAAATGGTGACTGAAATAGAAACAAATCGAAGATAGAAAAGGATAGAAACAAAAACGAAAAAGAAAGAGAAGCTTGCATATCAAATTAGGAATTGCAAAGTGAAACAAAGAAAACGAAAGGGAAGGTTGTGAAGATGAAAAAATCAAGACGAGAAGGTTGGATAAAGCAAGATGTGAAGCCTGCGAAGAGAAAAAGGAGAAGTCGAGGCAAACTTTCTAAAGAAGAAATGGCGAACAAAGACTTGAGTTGCGAACGAAAACTTGAGGCGCGACAAAAGGAAAATTATGGTTGCTTTAAAAGTGTCAAAAAATTATTAAGAAATAAAATACAAAATCTAACTGCGGATTTTAACTATTACTGCAGAAAGTAGTAAGGGTTTATAAAACCCCCCATAAACAAACATCTAGTAAAATAGGTTATTTTTGTAGTGAATGATGTTAACTTCATGCTGATGTGGCGTATTTTTTCTCTTCTCTCCTCTATTGTGCAGTTTTTTCTCTCTCTTGTTGACCTCCGTCCCCACCTAAAATCCCCACGCTCATCGTTTCATTTGCTGATGCGGCCGGAGAAATATTTGATATGGTGTTCATGGATACAATCTAAAGCAAGAGGGGAACGAACACCATCCAAGGAAATGCATAATCAATTGCCATATTCTCTTTCTTATAGCAAGAAGAAGACGTTGGCTTTAAGCATAGAAAAAATTCCTTGATCCCAAATTCATTAACTTTTCATCAGCCTTCAAACCTACACCTTAAAATAATTCATCAATCACTAAAACGAATTGTAGGAAGAGAAAGATTAGATCCAAGGTTAAAATTTACTTTGAAGGGCGAAAGAAGAGTAGTGAAGATAGTAGCACTTGGGATCATTGTTCTTCAATAACGGCCTCCTCTTCTCCTTCTTGTAAGACGCCTGCCTTTATACAAACTTGGTTGATGTTGTTGAAGGTTGATAAAAGTGTAGCAGACCATTACAAGTAATGAAATGAAATTTTCATAACTTGGTTGCTCACAATTAATAGCCTCTCACTGTTCAGTTTTTAATTCCAGCAATTCACCGTGCTAATATTTTTTGTTTGGTCTATTCTGAGTTTGGTCATACTAAGCATTCTAATTCTAGCTTAGTTCAGTGCATTCATACTTCTTTGAGTAATTTTCACTGTTGCTTAAACCTTTAGATTCTTGGAAACCTGATTTTGGTGGTGTGATGGAATTTTTTTACTACATAATTGGCCATAGCAAGGTGTGATTTCGGTTTATGTTGTTTCTTTGTTGTTGGAAAGCTTGAATAAGTTTAATTTGATGTTTGAAACTTGCTAGCACAGTTCATTTAATCATATTATGGCCTATGTGCAAATTTTCTTTCTAAACCATCAATTTTTGGGTTAAAAAATGTAAGTGGAGTATTGATTTTGAGTTGCAAGCGATTTATAACTCATTTCAGAGTTTAGACACATTTCAAATCATTAAAGAAAGTTTCTTAAACTGTCAATTGTGCTTTTGAATCAGTTCCATACGAAATTGAGTGTTAAACCACCAAACTAGGGACATTTTTCTGGTGCATAGTAATTATTCCAGCCACTATTTGGTATTTCTTCTTCAAATTCATTTCTAGATTGTGGAAAAAGCTGGTTTAGTGTTTAGATCAAAATTCAATGATCAAAAGAAGTATAATCAAGTGATAGAAAGCGTATAGAACCTTGCAATCCATATTAGAGGCCCTAAAACTCAAATTCAAAATCTGAAATTCATTTGGGCATTTTATCAAACACTTTGCAAAATATCAAACAGTTTGATTCTGGATGTGTTTTGATATGGGATTTTGATTTATTTGCTTGTTTAATCCATTCTAGTACCTTTATTAGGTTCCTTTTGTGTCCCTACTATTGTTCAACTGCTAACATAATTTGATTTTGAATTTCTTGACCTCTGGAATGTCCATTCCAAATCTGTGATGCTGAGAACTTTGGTGTAGTAAATTTACTTCTATTTGGTGTTTATGTTGGCTTAATTCATTGGTGTTGTGATGTCATATTGGAGTTTCAAAGCCTCAGTAACCATCCCTACCAAGGTAGCATTTTAGGGAGCGGAGAGGGGGTTGAATGGTAGCATGAGAGTGCTGACCAGCAAGTGAAATTGCCACTGTTCCAGCAACATTTTAATAAGAAAAATAGTGAAAATTTTTGGCAACTTCACTAGCCAAATTTTGAGATGCAAGCCAAACAGTTGAGTGATGGTGAGATTGAGTATCTATCATTTAAAAGAAAGTTGCTAGCGGAGATAAAACACCTGAAACAGTACAGGAAGTGAGATTTGAGTGAATGCACATGAAGCCAAATAGCTTTGGGCCAAGAGAAACTCTGCACTATATTTCAATTGCTAAAAAAGTTCCTTCCTAAATCTAAATTGTGCTTAATTACTTAAATTTGTGCAGCCTTTGATTTAATTGACATTCACAGGGGTAAATGTTGATCAAATGGAGAATTGAAACTAACCACAACTGACCATTTCAGATTTCTTAAGCCTTTTAGTTATCTGGTTTTGGATAGTTGTGCAATCTGTTTTGACCAGTTTGGTTCATTAATTGTGATTAATTAGGCAAACCCTCCTTATAGTACATGTTGTTTGATACTATTGAACTGGTGATCTTGTTGCTTGTGCAAAAAAACTTGTTTTTGAAAGCTGATACAACAAAGTAATATACGACAGTGATACAACATCAAATTCAGTTTTAGAATGAGTTGCTGCACTTACGCTCATATACTCATTTTTGCTGAATTGAAATTTCAATTGCAAGTGCTAGCCTTGTTGTATCTATTGGATTGTGGAATTTTGCAGGTGTGCAACGAGTTTTATAAGCTACACAACTTTACCCTTCCTGCACTAATTATTCTCCCACATCCCTACTATCCATCATCGTTCCAAAAAACAGAAACAAAGGAGGAGGGTCGTGAAGGGCGACGGCGCTTGCGACGTTGGCGTTGTTGCCAATGACGTGCTTGGCCGGCCAGGAGGAGCAGCATTGATCTTGTTCGGGGTAGAGGCACATGGCTGCCGTGATGAAGAAGGAACCCCAAGTTTTCCCTATTCTTGGATGGAAAAGAAACCTTGGCTGCCGTGATGAAGAGGGAACCCCAAGTTTTCCCTATTGTTGGATGGAAAAGAAACCTTGGTTGCCATGATGATATTTCTTGCACACCTCACATCCATAGTCAGTTCAACGTTATCAATTTTAAGGCCGATAAACGGATAAGACTGAAGTCATGCACTTTTCATAACATAGGGATCCAATGTCTTCATTTTTAAAACTGGGTACTAAATAGAAATTCACCTCTTAAATGAGGACGAAGTAAACATTTAAGCATATATATATATATATATATATATATATATATATATATATATATATATATATATATATATATATATATATATAGGGATTTGCTAACGCGCGTACGCCTGTTTTTCAGTTGGTACATTTTGGCAATGTGTACCGGGTTTTAGTAGACAAAAATATCCTTATATATCATGGATTCTAAGTTTTAAGGTTAAGGGTATTTTAATAATTTTCATTCTCAAAACTAAAAAAAAAGAAACCCCCAAACCCTTACTCACCTCTCTCATTCATCTCAACCCTTTCTCTTTCATCTTTCTCACTCCAACATTTTCTCTGTCATCTCTATTGTAACCCCAATTGAAAAATTCAGAAACACTTGCAGTTAAAGAATTTGCTTTTGTAAAGAGTTGAGTCATTGACATATTCACCTTCAAGTAAAGGTTCATTCAAGATCTCTTCAATTTCACCATCTTCATTAACCTCTCTAATTTCATCATCTGCATATGTTGAATCATCATCTCTAAAAAAAACCTTCCAAGCCAATACCAATTCCTTTGGATATCGATATGCTTGTGAAAATTAGATAAAATTAAATATGACAAAAATTATAAAATGAAAATTCATTATAAAATCATTTTTTGTAAGAAATTGTTTAACAACGAGTGTTTCTGATTTTTTTTCCACACCAATTACCAATTCCTTTGATGTCATTATGCTTGTAAAAATTAGATAAAATTAGATAAGACAAAATCATTTTTTGTAAGAAATTGTTTAACAACGAGTATTTGGCAATTACCAATTTCTTTATGCTTGTGAAAATTGGACAAAATTAGATAAGACAAAAATTATAAAATGAAAACTCATTATAAAATCATTTTTTGTAAGATTGTTTAACAACCAGTGTTTTTTTAGTTGAGGCTACCATAGGATGACAGAGAAAATGTTGGAGTGAGAGAAATGAAAGAGAAAGGGTTGAGAGGAATGAGGGAGGTGAGCAAGGGTTTGAGGGTTTCTTTTTTTTTAGTTTTGAGAATAAAAATTATTAAAATAACCTTAACCTTAAAACTTAGAATCCATGATATATAAGGATATTTTTGTCTACTAAAATTCGATACTGATTGCTAAAATGTACCATCGGAAAAACAAGCCTACGCGCGTTAGCAAACCCCATATATATTAAATAGAAAGACATGCTTTAGGAAATATTAATTAAATGTATTTTATGATATTAAATATTTAATTTCAAGAAATGTATTATTTATTTATTAATTTAATTATGTGTTGTATTTTTTTAATATTTATTATTATTATAGTTAAATTTTAATTAGAAGGGTTTTTCCTTAAATTTTTAAAATACTTTAATTAAATTTCTATTATTTATAAGTAAGAATTTAAATAAAAAACATAATAATACAAAGAAATAGATAAACGCTTTTAGAATAATTTTTTATAAATATAATTGAAGGTAATTCTATTTATTGTAAAATCATTGGAAGTTAATGAATTAGAAATAAACATAACTAATTTTGAATACAGTTAATTGTCTTGGTTAAAGTAATTATTACTTCTAATTTAGCATGACCAAATGCTTTCATATTTGTATTTCACAAAATATTATCTTGTTAATTTTTTTCATGATTTAAATTCTTGTTAATATTGTTTTGATTTAAAATATTCTAATTTAGCATAACCATTAATACTGTATTGGTTTAATTTATTTTAGAATTATTTAATGTGTCTACGTGGTTGTAATGTAACTCTTCTTCTTTATGCAACAAATTGATTAACTCTTCTTTAACTCCCAATTATTTTACATCATTAAATAATTCTAAAATAAATTAGAACAAAACATTATTAACACTTCAGTATTTACCGACGGAATATTACTGAAGGGCTTAACACCTTCGATAATGTTTTAGTGAAATAAATTACCAACGGGTCTTGACCATCCGTAATATCTTCGATGATTTAGACCCAAAATGTGAGTATTTCCTCTCACATTCTCATTTCGTATGGAAACCCTTATTCCCTCAACCCCTTCTCTGATTTCCCCAATCTCAGAACCCTCACACTCATCTTCTGCAAGGAGCATAGGCGGTTGCTACTGGAGTTCACGTGTCTCCATTTTCTTTGATCAATTAGGGTGAAACTCAGGTACTCCCTCTCACATTTTCATTTCGCACGAAAGCCCTAATCCCTTCATTTTGTGATTTCCCCAATATGAGCCCCATTTGTTTCATCGTAGTCCACACCTTTTCAATTTGGTCATGGAAATTAAATTTCCAACTCCTTCTATGTTGTGTGAAGAAAGATGGTCTCTTGAAGTAATGATAATATTGTCAAATGTTGCACAGACTTGTGTCATAAACACTCACTGCTCGACTAAGAAATAGAAACTCTTGAACAATTATTAGTTGTGTGTGCAATACTGTGTCAGATACATGTCTATATCACATAGTGTAAACATAATCACTTCCGATGTTTTCAGTTACGTTGTTGTGGTTTGTATGTTAGTATATGGTAATGTTACTTTCATTTTTTCTATTCTCAAAACAACAAATGATGAAATGTGATGATGATGATGTGAATCTTGCTTCTCCCTTCATAACAAGAGTCAAGGCATGATTATTGATTTGGTGTGAATTGTGAAATATAAGAAGAGGAGAAAGGGTAGCTAACAATTGTAGTTCCCAAAAATATAAGAGTAAACTTCAAAGTTTTATCAGATGAGTCTTGTAGAGACTTGAGAGATTTTGCTTGAGAAGCAAGTGATTTTGCTTCGCTAGCACAAGTTTCACTTTCTTTTTACACCTCATTAAGTGCTCTTAGAGTAGTCTATTTTCCACTCCCTTTCACCCTTAAGCCAAGCCAAAACCTAACCCTATCTTTCTTACAATCAATCTAAAAGTATTGCACAATATATGGTGATCTACTAGTGCAAAATGAAAGCACCTGATAAAAAAGAATGGCTTAATTTCTCACACCAAGAGAGGGGTGAATTGGTGAAGTATAAAATTTAAAACTTTAAAAATCTTTATCACCAAAAGCGGTGTCTTTATACTTTTCTTGAATCGCAAGTTAAAAGATTTTCAAAGCAGCGAAAATTTAATCGAATGCGTAAAAGTTATAATCGATTAAATGTAAGAGAGTAGGGATGAGAAAGATCAAACACTGAGTTTTTATACTGGTTCGACCAAGCCTACATCTAGTGTCCTTCCAACCATAGGAAGCCAATGCACTATAATGATCAAGGGTTTTACAACAAGGATTTTATAGCGAACTCACGTCAAAAATATAAAATACCTATCTAACCCTCTAATCAGAATATAGGCAGTAAACAAATAGACTAGCAACAAGAATCCCCTCTCATGCAGTCCAACCCCTTTGATGCACCCTCAAAGTCAAGAATGCAGCATGTCCTTCTTTTTGTAATCACAATAGGGAAATCAACCGAATCTTCAGTAGATTGTAGAACCTGATCTTGCAGTAAACACCCAAATGTGCAGATATATCAAACTTTTAAAACTCAACAATCTTGCTCTTCAACAAATGACACCTAGTTGATCACCACGACCAAACTAGTTTTTTGGAGCTCTTTCTCTTTCTGTAAGCTTTGTTCTTTTTTGCAGAAGAATATGAAAATGTTAGAATCACTAAAGTCTCTTACGGAAATCAAATTCGCATCAATATATAGATGAACTTCTATTAGACGCAATATAATCGACTTTGCTACTAATGCAGTCGAATACACCAATTCAGTTATAACAGTAGTAGCAATCAAAGAACTTAATTGAATTCTCAATTAATGTAGTCGAATAGCATTTAATACTTGGTCAACATATTTAAAAATATATCCATTGTGACAATTATATCAAGCATTAATAGATTTGAAAACATTAACAAAATTAATCGAATGCATATCGCATGCAATTGATTATGCAACAGTGTTATGCAAAGTTTTGAAAACTTTTCTGTTTGAAAACTCTCAAAGCACACTTGAAATAGTTTGTGCAAATACACGAGTTTTAATCGATTCACCCCATAATGTAATCGATTTCAAACTGTTGTTTTGCCACACATTTTAAAGTTCAACATTAGTGCTTGTGGTTGTTCCATCTAAAAACATGTGTCATGCATTCATCTATTAAATCACATATATAACACAGTGAAATGTAATGAACAACATAGCAATCAACACAATCATGTTCTCATATACTCATATAACATGTAAGCATAGAACATGTAACACAAAATACACATGTGCTATTAATTATGTGTTGTCATCATCAAAAACTCATATTATTGAGATTGGGGGTTCAACTAAACTAGTGCTCCCCCTATCAACAATCTCAACAATCTTCTCCTTTTTTTTATGATGCACAACCATGATTAATAATCAACCATGTTGCACAAATCAGTACAAATTATCAATCAATTACTAGGCAATAATTCTCCCCCTTTGGGCATTAGGAAAAAAGGTAAGCACAATGGTATTGATATACAAATAATCAAGCATATAGAGATGCATCAGATAATCATAAAACAAGTAATGATGCTCCCCCTGTCAAAGATTTTCGCATGAAATTAAGATAATTTTCCCTTTTAAATAAAGACATGTGAAATATATCAATGATATGCAATGCTCCCCCTATCATTATGCATATTTTTTATCTCAAAATACAGATGCACAGTGTAGTAATCAGAATATGTCAAAGCATTTATCAGCATGTAATAACAATGTATCAGATAAGATATATCACAATAATAACATAGTGATACTTATTCAAACAAACAACACATTTCAATCTCTTATCATCTCAGATATTTTATGCAACAGATAAACATAGAGATATAAGAATACACAATCAATCATCAAATAAAACAAGATCTAAAAATACACAATTGAACTGGTATTATCACACTTTAAGGGAATATGATCTAATGATATGTCATAGTCCTTTAGTTGACTCTTAATCCAATGAGATTGAGCACAACAACTTCCAACTGCTATGTATTCAGCTTTGTGGCCACACAATCTTGTTTCTTTGAATGCCAAGAAACTAGAGAACATCCTAGCAAATGACAGATACCACTAATTCTCTTTCTATCTAGAAAAATGTTCGAACCACTTGGATACCATAAACCAAGATTCTTGGTTCCTTTCAAGTATTTTAAAATTCTTTTTACAATAGTAAGATGTGATTCTTTTGGTTGAGACTGAAATCTAGCACAGAGACAGACACTATGCATGATATCTGGTGTACTAGCAGTTAAGTATAATAGGGATCCGATCATACCTCTATACATTTTTTGGCCAACAATTTTTCCTGCTTCATCAAGATCAAGATAGTAGTTAGTTGCCATCGGTGTTGCAGCCTCTTTGCAGTCCAACATTTTGTATTTCTTTAACAAGTCATTGCAGTACTTTGATTGATGTTTAAAAATGCAATTCTCAGTCTGCTTAACTTGAAGTCCCAATAAATAAGTGAGTTCTCCCATCATGGACATCTCGAACTCTTCCTGCATAGTGTAAGACCCGTATAAATAAAATGATTTCTTACCTTCAGTATTTTATTTTGTGGTATTATATAATAAATTGTGATGAAAAACAATGTTGAGGAATATTTAAGGAAGGGAAGAAAATTAAATTAATATTGGTTCCATAGTAAATTTCGAAAAAAGTTGAAAGAGTATTTAAGTATAGTTGTTTGTGCTATTATACTAGTGGATGGAGCCTGGTCTAGTGGTTGATGTGAATGTGCATGGGAGGGTGTGTGTGCTTGGTCTCAAGTTCAAACCCTCCTAAAACCAAAAAGGCTCCTAGCTTTTTTTAATTTCCACCTTGTTATGTGGGTCCTACTATGAGTTAAGAAGCACTTTAAGTTAATGCATCAAGAGGGAGCTTTTATTCCCATTACTCCCTCATTCATGTGAAATGTTGCATGAGTGTTAATGCATCAAGAGGGAGCTTTTATTCCCATTACTCCCTCATTCACGTGAAATGTTGCATGAGTGCTTGGATCATTTCTTTTTTTTTTCCTTCCACTTTGCTTGGGTGGGTACATGTTTTCTAGACTTAGGAGGCTTGTAAGTGACCTTGAGGGAGGTTAAAGCTTGGAGAGTGGAAAAGAGATTTTGGAGAGCAACCAAGTTGGGAGAGAAAGGAAGAGCCACCCTAGCCTTGGAGTTTTTGGACATCACTTGTAGGAGACCAAAAGGAGTAAAAGCTTGTTGTCTAGTGAGGAAAGGAAACCTAAGAGCCTTTGGAAGCTAGCTTGGAATTGAGGTAAGGGGTTTAACTTGGGATATAACATAATATATGATGGGTAGAAGGTAATAACATAATGTTGTTGCATGCTTTCTTTCTTGTGTGTTGGGATTAAAGTTAACATGTTAAGGCATGTACTTTTCTTTTGGGTTTAAGTTTCATGTGTTGTTGCATGGAGAATGGGTATTCACATGTTCATTTTCGTTTTTCTACTATATGGGGTAGTTAATGGATTATACATGTTCATATTTTATGAAAAAGTGGTGTTGTTGTAATGGGTATGCATGTTGGATGTATTGGGGTGTTGTTTGTGTATGAAAAAGTGTCATGGGTACACTTTAAATTCATGTATATTTTGTATATCTTGGTTCTTATTACCTTGTAAGAATTATATATTGTTGGAAGCACTTGTTTACACTCTTTAACCAAGAGTGTGAGTAAGAGGGTATTGAGAATTCTCTTCCATTGTTGGAAGAGGAAAGAATGAGTTATGAGAATGAGAGGGGTGAAAGAAATGTTTGGTGAGTTGGGGGTACATGTGTTTGATGAAAAATAGTGAAAAAGAATGAAAGTTTGATGTCTTGGGTAGAAGAAGAACATGATGGAAGAAGAATAGAAGTGGAAGATGGAGATGGGCATGGCTTGGTTGATGTAAAAGTGGCAAAGAAAACGAAAGGTGATGGAAGAGGACCAAAAACCGTGAAGAAGTTTGGATGGCCTTTCAAAGCAAAGAAAAATAAAATAAAATAAAATAGTATGAGGTGTGGTGGGGTCGTGAGTGTTGGTAGCACAAGAGAGAAGATTAAATTGTAAAAAAAATGGTAGTGTGAAAATGTGTGGAGAGTGTGTTACGTAAAATGTGTAGGAAAGAAGAAAAAGCAAAATAAACTTTTAGCATGAGAAGAAGGTGTGGAGTCCATGAGTTAATGAAAGAGAGAGTAGAAAAAAAATGAAATAGGAGTGAAGATGGTGGTGTGCGTAAAAGTATGGGCAAGAAGAGTGAATTAGTAAGTTTTAATATTAGAAAAGAGAAGTGGGAATAAAACAAAAGAGTGAGTAAGGGGTGTGGGACCATGAGTGTTAAATGAAGAAGGGAGAAGAGAAAAGAGGAGTGTGAGAAGAAGGGGTTGCTACGTATGAGATTGGTGCATGGAGTGAAGTTGTAGTTTTAGTATATAAAATAGATTAAAAGGAGTAGAAGAATGGGAGTGGGGTCCATAGTTTTGTTTGGTGAGAGAAGGAGGTGAGGTGGACTTGGTGTAGTTAAATGAAAAACAAAAGATAAAGAGAGAATGAAAGCATAGTTACGTAAAAGTAAGGAAGAAGGAGAGAGAAAGAGAGAGTTTGGTGAGAAATGGGTGGTTCCATGTGGGACCTACTTTGGAAATAAGAGAAAATGTAATTTAATGGTTTTGGGGTTCACTTGAAAATGTAGATATAGAAGGGAGTGTGTTTAGAGAAAAAAAGGGGTGTATTAGAATTATGTTTTTCTTTGATGTTGGGTATTAATTAAAAGTGGGGGTGCACTAGAAATGTTGTTTAAGTTGATGGAAGTGTGAAATTAGTAATTTCAGAGGGGTGCGACAATAGGATAAATAATTAAATTAAGCTATTTAATTATTTGTTAGTCCATGAATTTAGTTGACTTTATATATGATGGTGATGGTAAAATTGTGAGAGCAAGCGTTCTGTCATTTCCTTATATTTTTTGTCGAATCGATGGTGTTCGTATTGCGATACGATAGTGTGTTGAGTCTCTGCGGAGACTGAGGTTCGAGTGTCACCCTTTCCTCATGCGCGGGGACTAGAGAGGGTTGGATGTCTCGCCCAATGACTTCGGCTCGTGTGAGTATAGTGCTCAGTAGGTGCGCCTAACCGAAGTTTTTACTCGTAATTCCTTGAGGAGTCGGGGAGATAGGTCTGAAGTTGTGATGGAAAACAGCTCGAATCGCCCTGTTTTGCAAAACAGGTTTGGTACGACAAAGTTCAAGGAAACAACAAAAGCTCGTGTAAATGATTGAGTCATGAGTTTAATACTGTGATGTATTGTAATATTGTGACGTTGATAGTCTGAGTGGTGATGATCTAAATTATGAGTTGAATATTATGTTGTATTGTAAGGTTGTGACTATGATAATCTAAGTTATGATATTTTGATATTGAAATTATATGCTATGTTAGGTTCTTCATTACTCACCCTTTCGTTTTGTGGTTGTGGTACCACCTACAATGATCGTACTTGTACGGGAGTAGATGGCGTTGCAGATGAGGCAGAGATGAAGTAGCACGACGAGAGTTATGGGAATAACTATGGGGGACTTATCATGTTTTAAAGTAATTTTATGTCTTTGAATAATGAATTTGATATTTGTAAGGTTTTAACCTTATGTTGTAAGACGCTTAGACTTTTGATGGTTTAGTTCCGCGATGTTAATTTTAAAAGAAAAAAAACTGGCATAAAATTTTGGATTTGTTATTTTCTAGTGGCACTCCATAAGGGGTGTTTACACATAGTCTTAGAAAATTCCTTGCATAATGTGGGATTAGTTGAGCCAAAAATAATATCATCAACATAAATTTGCTCATATAACTTATCCTTTTTGGAATTCTTAATGAAGAGAGTAGAATCCACTCTACCTCTAGTGAATCCTTTCTTTATCAGGAATTCACTTAGACGCTCATACCATGACTTTGGTGCCTGTTTTAATCCATATAGAGCCTTTTTGAGTTTGAAAACATAATCTGGATGCTCATAATCTTGGAACCCAGGTGGTTGTTCCACATAGACTTCTTCCTTAATATATGATAACGGTTGAAAAACCGTTATTTTTATGCTTAAAATTGATACCAAAAGCAACCTTTAAGACTTAGAAACTAGCTTGAACTCATATTTTTGCTTTAGTTTTGTGAATAAGAGAGTTGAAGGTGAATTTAATGGTTTTGTGCAAGATTCCCTTGATTTTGTAGGCTAATAGAATGATTTGAAAGAAGAATTGAAGTACCGAATGATTGGAATGCTGAAAAGTCAACCAGAAACCAGAAAAGTCAACCAGTCAACCAGAAAAGTCAAGCACTCAACTAGAATGCTGAAAAGTCAACCAGAATGTAGAAAAAGTTGCGATTGAGTGGCGCTGAGTGGCGCTGAGCGGCAGTTTTCAGGAGCCGAAATCACCGCTGAGGGGAAAATCAGCAGCTGGGGGCAAAATGGATCATGCGCTAGCATCACTCAACGGTAAAATACCGCTGAGCGCCATTCTAAATGGGCTTGGACCGGTTTTTCGTTAACTTTATGGGCTTGGGCCTAATTTTATGTATTTTTTAGAATAGTATATAAGCTTTAGGACGTCCTAGGGTTTGTACCTTTGGCTGGAGAAGACGCAAAACACATTTTTCACCCCTTAGCGGTAGAATTGGAGATGGTGACGACTCTCCTCTTCTCTTTCTAGGGTGTTTCTATCTTTCATTCTTTCATTATATTTCATCTAGTTTCACCATGAATATGGTGAACTAAACTCTTCTTGTTGTTGGGGAATCAATGTAATCTTTTGAAGCTCTCATATATGGAATTTGTGTTTAAACATCTTATTTGAGATACATGCTTTCTTTCATTAATAGTTAGGTTTTTCCTCTTTGCTCAAAGCATGCATTGTTTAACTCATTCGATGTCATGATTATTGATTTTGTCGATATGGACACATACGGGGAAATCTAGATCCGGGGAAATTCTCCCAATAGCATATTGCCTAGACATAGGGATATGAGGGTTGGTTTCGTTTAACCTTCTGTGCTTCAAAATTAATTATTAGGGATGCTAGGAATTGTATGAACTCGTAATTAAGGATAGGCTTTCTTCGCAAGGTAATTTAAAGAGTGGCATTAACATTGATGAAAAGAATGATGAATTCCTAAAATATATGAAAGTGGATAAGATGAAATTGATTACCCTAACAACATACTCATCCATATAATTTGTTCAGTGTTTGTGTTCTTCTTTCCCATTGATCATCACATGCATACATGTTTACTTTTTGTCTTTTGCATTTGAAACTTATAACAATTTGTTCACAGGTCTTAAATAATCATGAAATCATATAACTAAATAGGTCGTGAGTCTTTTGGGAGAACGATACTTGGTCTTACCGAGTTTATTACTTGATACGATTCGGCCATACTTGCCGAGGGTTAAACAAGTTTTTGGCGTCGTTTTTCGGTGTTCATAAATTTGTCATCAAGTTTTTGGCGTCGTTGCCGGGGACTCGTGGTTTAACTAGTTTATTTGTGTGATTATTGATTATCTTTGACTAGTTTTTGAATTTTGAATTTTAAATTTCGAATTTTGAGTTTTTGTTTTTATTTTTTTGTTTTGTGTTTTTATTTTTCTGTTTTTTGTTTTTTTGTTTTTTGTTTTTTGTTTTTATTTTTCGGTTATTATTTTATTTTCTGTTTTTATTTTTTGGTTATTATTTTATTTTATTTTATTTTCTTTTCTATTTTTCTGTTTTTATTTTTCTGTTTTTATTTTTTTCGATTTTTATTTCCTATCTTCTTATCTTTTCAATTATATCTTTTGATTATTTCTTCTCTTTTCTATCTTTTAGTGCTAAGAAATATTTTCTAGAGTTTTGTGCCTAATGCTTGCAGGATGCAATTCGAATAAGAATTTGACTATATGGACACCCAATTCTACCAAGGTAATTTCAACCACTGGTGGGAACCTCACTCAAGCATGGATCAAAGTCAATTTTGGCAAGTTGTCGGAGAATTTGAGAGCCAACCACAACAACAATGGCAGCAATAAAGCTCTCTATCAGAAAGTTTGGATGACACCCTTCAACGATTTTTGCAAAATTCCATCTCTACTCAGAAAAACATTGAAGCATCATGTAAAAGGATGGAGATGAACCTTTGTTACATTAGTAAGAGATTGGACGATTTTGAGGTTAATATTGAAGTTAACCCTAAGGAGGAAGGTCAAGCCATTGTCACTGAAAGTGACAAGATTTCTGATGAGAAAAAAGTAGTGAGAGATGAGGAAAAGATAGAGAGAAAAGAAAAAGAAGAGTTGAGTGAGAAAGATAAAGATGAAGAAAAAGAAAAAGAAGTGGTTGAGAGAGAAGAGAGAAAGAAAATTTGTGTGAAAATAAAGAAGTTGAGAAGAAAAAGAGAAGGGAAGAAAAAAATAAGAGAAAAGAAAAAGAGAAAAATTAGGGAGAGGAAAAGAAAGAAAAAGAGGACGAGAGAAAAAAAGAAAGAATCATATGAAAAACCTCTTCCTCATCCAAAGAAGTATCATAAGAAGAAGGAATTTGAGCGCTTTATGGAAATCTTCAAGAAATTGGAGATTAAAGTTCCTATGATTGAGACATTGCAACAGGTTCCTGGTTTTATCAAATTCCTGAAGAAGTTCAGTAGAAAGAAGAAAAAGAAGAAAGAACTTGAGTTTTATTGGGTCAAGCTAGTGACGTTAAAAGAGCGCTTGCTGGGAGGCAACCAAATGATTTAAGAACTTTTGTTTTTGGTTTAGTTATGAACTTTTGTTATTTTTGTTATAAATTTGTTTACAGAGTATAGCATCTGTTGATGGATGCTAGGTGGTTAGGTATCTATTGAAGGATACTATGTTTGTATACACCTACTGATGGGTGTTGGTAAGAAAGATTTGCATCTACTGAAGGATGCTGGAGGATTTTGGGTCAGGCTCGTGACGTTAAACAAGCGTTACCTGGGAGGCAACCCAGTTGATTGACATTATTTTAATTGTTTTTGTTGATTTTGTTCTAGTTGCATGATAGGGATTGAATGTTTGAGTGATGTGAGAACCTAAATACATTGAGTGAGTGAGAGGTATTAGAATAAAGACACCTAGGGCGAGCTAGGAAGAAGGTAAGTTGAAGCCGCAAGTGTCGCTCAGCGGTAAATACCGTTGAGCGCCACCACTGCATAATTGGATGGACTTCCTAGGGCGTGTTTTGGTAGGAACTTTCAGATCTCACTCCTCCCACACACTCTCAAGCAATCTCCCAAGAGTTCCCTTCATTTTTATTTTTCTTCCCCCTTCATAAAACCTCTCTTCCATTCATTTTTTGCATCAAGTTTCCATTCAATTTTGGGGTTTGGTGAGAGCAGTGTTGTTACGGGCTGATTTCTTCATTGTGGTTTACTAATGCTTAACAATGTGTCTTATGGTTTTGTGAATTATGTTTGATGCAGGGTGTAAGATCCTTGAAAATATTTGTATGTTAAAATGTAAGATCCAAAAAAAAAAAAAATATTTATAATAGTAAATTTTAACATTTTATTAGTAATAATAATTTTAATGGATAGAAAAATGTAAATTTTTGGATATAAAGTTATAGTAATTTTGGAGGGAGAGCTTCAAATTTTTGATAACTTATTTAGGATTTTTTTAGAAATGTGAATAGTGAATAGTGAATAGTAAATAGTAAATAGTGAATAGTGAATAGTGAATAGTTAAAAAAAAAAAAAATATTAAAATAAATTATGGAAGAGAACACTCCACGTAGAATTAATCATTCAGAGATAAGAATGGTGAATAAAAAATAATTTTTGAATAGTAAAAATGAATAGTAAAAGTGAATAGTAAAAATGAATAGTAAAAATGAATAGTAAAATTTTTGGCTATAAATAGCCAAGGGGGGGAGGCTGAAGATTTACACCAAAATTCTAGAGAAATTGTGAGAGAAGAGAGTTAGAGGAAATTCTAGTTAAAGAGGGGAAATTCTGGAAGTTTCCGGAGAACGGTTTGAGAAGAGGAAACTAAGTCTGGAATAGAGGTAAGGGAAGCCACTCTTATACTTTGCTTTTCTCTAATCCTAAATCTTGAATATGTATTATTTTGTTGCTGTATGGTCTTGAATTTTGAATGAGAACATTTATTTGTTTCTTTTGTATTTTTGGAAGGACGAGAAGTTGTCTAACCGGCTCTGCCAGATTCAACTTCTTGTTTCCCCAAAGCTTTGGTTGTTTCTTATATCTTTATATGGTATTTTTGGAAGGACGAGAAGTTGTCTAACCGGCTCTGCCAGATTCAACTTCTTGTTTCCCCAAAACTTTGGTTGTTTCTTATATCTTTATATTGTATTTTTGGAAGGACGAGAAGTTGTCTAACCGGCTCTGCCAGATTCAACTTCTTGTTTCCCCAAAGCTTTTGTTGTTTTTTTTATATCTTTATATTGTATTTTTGGAAGGATGTGAAGTTGTCTAACCGGCTCTGCCAGATTCAACTTCTTGTTTCCCCAGAAATTTTATTGTTTTATCTATACTTTTTATTGCATCTTTGTGGAAGGATGAGAAGTTGTCTAACCGGCTCTGCCAGATTCAACTTCTTGTTTCCCCTGAATTTTTATATTAATATTATTTTGATGGTAAGGGCAACTAATTATTTTTGTATGAATTTATAAATATACGAATGTTGAACTGGTGTTCTCTTGCGAAACTGTTTTATGACTTTTATTATATTGGGTGTTATAACTGAAACTGTTAAATTGTACATGTTGTGATGTGATGAATTTATTGAATGGGTTTGTTGGCTGAAATTGATCTTGTTGGAAGGTCTGGAGTAAGGGTTCTGTAATAGCTTGTATATGAGTATTAAATAGATATACAGATACTGTTTGAGGTTGTTGTGAGAGGAAGTAAAAATATTAAAATTAGGCATTTTAGATTTAGAGCATAAGACAACAAGGTAGATAAATTAAATAAATAAATTGATTAATTATTGAGGGCCTCCCTTTGTTGGTAGGATAGAGGAACCTTAAAAACCTGAGTTGGCACATCCCTGATCATAGAGCAGCCCTGGCCTGGTCCAGTCAGTTGTGACTAGTCATATGTGCTGGCGTCGAAGGTGAGTTTGATGCGTTCAGACATCTGGGTCCTCTCCGGTGACCAATTGGGGTAAAGAAAAATCTCTACTAGGATGAAAATAAAATAAAACAAGTTGATTGTAGATGCATAATATTATCATGGTAAAAATTTCATATATATTTTATTTATCATTACATTGAGCCCAGACTTTAATATGTAGTTCCTAAGATATGTTGATGTATTTTGGTTGATCCATGATCTTTGTTTGGTGAAAATATGTTGAGTTATACTCGTTATGGGCAAAATGAGTTTATAATATGAAGCATGATATCTGTCAATGTGTTTAATTTATCGATACCAAAACGGGTTATTATGAATTCATGATTAAAGAATGAACATGATTGAGTTAGGTGGATAAGAGGGTATGAATTGTTGGTTTTTATGAAATGTTGGAGTGGATATGAGAAATCATTACTTATGAAATGATGTTTACTACCGGGAGTAGTATGTTCGAGTTATACCATGAGAGTTTGGTATGAGCAAAGTAACACCTGAGATTTATGGAAGCAGGCAGAGAGGGGTCTGACCATAAGGCTTCAGAAAGTAAGACATAGTATGTAAGTGAGGCTTAAGGAAGCAGGCAGAGAGCGGTCTGACCATAAGGCTTCATGAGTAAGCATGGTACACTTGTAAGATTTATGGAAATGAGAAAGATGATTTTGATAATGATGAATTAATGACATCGGAATAATGATATTTTATCAATTGCAGAAATACCTGATTTTAATATTTTTGTTACAAGTTTAATGATTTTATGATATGGTTGGCTTACCCTTATTTGTTTGTACTATGATCATATAACTCATGTTATATGTGATTAGATAATGTTGCAGATGCGGTTGAAAAAGCTTAGAGATGAGAGAGATGCGGGGAAAAACTTTCAGGGATTTTTTGTAAAAAGAATAAATTTGTATTGGGAAGATTATGTTGTGTAAAATTTATAAGTTGAAATTTCAATGGTGAAGACTATATTGTTTAAAGTTTGTAAGTTTGGTATTGTACTTTGGAGTAATTGAAATAAAGTTTGATTGTTTATATGAGATATCAAATTAATTTAGTCTCTACTATCAGTAATACCCTTTAAAATATTCGGGTGTTACATTATGGTATCAGAGCAATGGTTTTCGAAAGTATTTTGGGACTATGGGAGTGAAATTATTATTCTTAGTAAAACTATTAATGGTTATGATGAAAATGACTATTTGGAGGAAATTGATATCATATGCTAAATTGTATTGTTATCTTTTTGAAGAAATCATTTAAACTCGACAAAGATGCAGCAACAACAAGTTGATCAAGTACCTCAAAATCATTCTAGCTTGAATGACTTCTTAAGGCATGATCCAACTAAATTTAATGGGGAGGCTACTCCTGATGAGGCTGACTCTTGGCTAAGGCAGAACGAGAAGATTTTTCGGGTAATAACTTGCTCAGAAGAACAAAAATTAACTTATGCATCATTTCTTTTGGTGGGTGAGGCTGAATATTGGTGGGAAAGTATGCAACAGTTGATGACGGTTCGTGGTGAGACTGTGAATTGGGAGAACTTTAAGATAAGGTTCTTGGAAAAATATTTTCCAAACAGTGCAAAATTTGCAAGGGAGGCGGAGTTTCTGACCTTACAACAAAGAAGGTTATCAGTACAAGAGTACGTAGTAAAATTTAATTATCTCTCGAGGTTTTATACTCAGAATATCACAGAAGAATGGAGATGTCGAAAATTCGAGGGAGGACTAAGGCATGAACTGAAGAAGGTACTTATGCCATTGGAAATACAAGAGTTTCCAGCATTGGTAGAGAAAGCCAGAATGATAGAATTGTTGGAGTTTGATCCAAGTAGAGTTTCCAGACTTGCAAAGGGAGAATCTTCAATGAAATTCAACAAGAAACCTTATGAAAAACCACAATTATCATATCGAGGAACAGTGAAGTGTTTTGAGTGTGGAGGGGCACATTTCAGACGTGACTGCCCTAAACTTACTGGGGAAAGAGTTGAAGGGAAGAGATGTTTCATCTGCAATGATCCAGGACACTTTGCTAATGTCTGTCCAAAGAAAAAGAAGGTGGGAGAACCACAACAACAAGATTCTGCTGAAGTAAAGCCCCGGGCAACAGGAAGAGTATTCGCAATGTCTGCAGAAGAGGCTACTAAGCCAGGTACATTAATCTTACACACCTGTATGCTGTTAGGAGAATGCGTATATGTTTTGTTTGACTCTGGAGCCACACACTCCTTTATATCTCTAGCATGTTTAGAAAGACTCGGATTACCGATGCTTGATCTAGGGTGTGAATTAGTAGTTTCTACACCAGCATCGGGACCAGTTACGACCAGTTCAGTCTGTGTCGGATGCCCGATCCAAATTGCAGGACGCAAGTTCAAAGTGAACTTGATCTGCTTACCCCTTCAAAATCTAGACATTATTTTAGGAATGGATTGGTTGACTGCCAATCACGTTCTTATTGATTGTGGGAAACAAAAGATAGAGTTTCTAAATTTGAACAATTTAGAACTAAGCTCAACTCGAGTCGCTGCGAAGGATATCAAAGATGGAGCTACCTGCTATGTGGTGTTAGCTCAGGAGAAAAGAGAGAATACTGAAGAACAAATCATCGGAATACCTGTGGTAGAAGAATATGTTGATGTTTTTCCAGAAGAAGTGCCAGGTTTACCACCTAGTCGAGAGATCGATTTCACAATAGATCTAGTGCCCGGAGCTGGCCCGGTTTCTATGGCTCCATACAGAATGGCTCCTGCCGAACTAGTAGAGTTGAAAAAGCAAATCGAAGATCTGTTGGAGAAGAAGTTTATCCGTCCAAGTGTGTCTCCATGGGGAGCTCCTGTATTGCTGGTGAAGAAGAAGGATGGAAGTTCAAGGTTGTGCGTGGATTATCGACAGTTGAACAAGGTTACAATAAAGAACAAATATCCTTTGCCAAGAATCGATGATCTATTAGATCAGTTGAGAGGAGCAGAGGTGTTTTCAAAAATTGATCTCAGATCTGGTTACCATCAGATTCTTGTCAAGACGGAAGATGTACAAAAGACGGCTTTCAGATCTCGCTATGGACACTTTGAGTACGTGGTAATGCCGTTTGGTGTGACGAATGCCCCAGCGATTTTTATGGACTACATGAACAGAATATTTCGGTCATGTTTAGATAAGTTCGTGGTAGTATTTATCGACGATATTCTTATCTATTCAGAGAATAAGGAAAAGCATGCAGAACACTTGAGGGTGGCGTTGGAAATTTTAAGAAAACATCAATTGTATGGGAAACTATCAAAGTGTGAGTTCTGGATAGAGAAAGTACAATTTTTGGGTCATGTGATTTCTGCTCAAGGAATCTCAATGGATCCAGCAAAAGTGGAAGCTGTGCTAAAGTGGGAGCGGCCGAAAACTGTAACTGAAGTACGAAGTTTTGTAGGATTAGCCGGTTATTACCGACGTTTTGTCGAAGGGTTTTCCAAGATTGTAGGTCCTCTAACTCAGTTAACTCGTAAAGATCAACCATTTCTGTGGACTGACAAGTGCGAAGCCAGTTTTGAAAATATGAAGCAACGACTAACATCAGCACCAGTATTAATCATTCCAGACTCTAGCAAATCTTTTGAGGTGTACTGCGATGCGTCATATCAAGGATTGGGGTGCGTTCTAATGCAAGGAAGGAGACCTGTAGCTTATGCATCTAGGCAGTTAAAAGCGCATGAGAAAAACTACCCAACGCATGACATCGAACTTGCAGCAGTAGTATTTGCATTAAAGACATGGAGACACTACCTCTATGGGGCAAGTTTCCAAGTTTTTAGTGACCATAAGAGTCTAAAGTATTTGTTCGATCAAAAGGAATTGAACATGCGACAAAGAAGATGGATGGAATATATGAAGGACTATGACTTCGAGCTTTTATATCACCCAGGAAAAGCCAATGTGGTGGCAGATGCATTGAGTAGGAGACAAGCTCAGATAACAACGATGATGGTGAAGGAATTAGAACTGTTAGAAAAGTTACGTGATATGAACTTGGGGTTGCAGTTAAACCCAGATCACATATGGTGTAGTCATTTAGTAATCACTAGTGACTTCTTAGAACAAGTGAAGGTTGAGCAGTCGATGGATCAAGAGTTGCAGCAAAAGATCAGGTTGTTGGACACCGATCAAGCTAAGGAGTTCGTTCTAAGTAAAGATGGCATACTTCGATTTAAAAACAGAGTGTGTATCCCTGCAAAGAGTGAATTAAAACATTTAATTTTAGACGAAGGCCATAAAAGTCGTCTTAGCATACATCCAGGTATGACTAAGATGTATAAGGACCTGAAAGAGTCATTTTGGTGGAATGGAATGAAGAGGGATGTGGCCGAGTTTGTAGCAGCCTGCTTGGTGTGTCAAAAAGCAAAAGTGGAGCATCAAAAACCGGGAGGGATGTTACGACAGTTAGACATTCCTCAATGGAAATGGGACAGTATCTCGATGGACTTTGTAACACATTTACCAAAATCATCAAAAGGTCACGATTCTATCTGGGTTATCGTTGATAGACTAACCAAGAGCGCTCACTTTTTGCCTATTAATCAACGTATGTCACTAGAAAAGCTGACGGAGTTATACATCGGGGAAGTAGTGAGGTTGCATGGCATACCTACAAGCATTGTGTCAGACAGAGATCCAAGGTTTACTTCAAGGTTTTGGCAGACGCTACAGAAGGCTCTGGGAACACAGTTGAAGATGAGTTCGGCTTATCACCCTCAGACTGATGGTCAAACAGAAAGGACTATTCAATCTTTGGAGGATTTGCTGAGAACTTGTGTATTAGATCATCTTGGAAGTTGGAATGAGATACTACCATTAGTAGAATTTACTTACAACAACAGTTATCATTCCAGTATTGGTATGCCACCATATGAAGCTTTATATGGAAGAAGATGTAGAACACCGTTGTGTTGGTTTCAAGATGGGGAAGCACTGACAGTGGGACCCGAGTTATTACAACAAACCACAGAAAAAAATAAAATTAGTCCAAGATCGGATGAAAGCAACTCAAAGTAGACAAAAGTCATATGCCGACAAAAGAAGAAGACCGTTAGAATTTGAAGAAGGAGATCATGTATTCTTACGAGTAACGCCAACTACAAGAGTCGGGAGAGCTATCAAGATGAGGAAACTAACACCAAAATTTCTCGGACCGTATCAAATTCTCAAAAAGATTGGGCCAGTGGCTTATGAGATAGCACTACCACCTCGATTGACATATTTGCATAACGTTTTTCATGTATCCCAACTGCGGAAGTATATTCCAGATCCAAAGCATGTGTTAGAAGTTGATGAAATTCAGGTCAAGGAAAATTTAACAATGGAAGTTGGCCCAGTGCGTATACTAGATGTTCAAATGAAAAAGTTAAGAGGGAAGGATATTCGCACGGTAAAGGTACTTTGGAATGAAGACACACAGGAAATGACTTGAGAATTGGAAGAATTTATGATAAAGGAATATCCATATCTCTTTTGTAAGTAATTTTTTTTTGTTAAATAGTCTTTGTTTAAATAAATAATTTTCGAGGGCGAAAATAATTGTTGTTGGGGAGATTGTAAGATCCTTGAAAATATTTGTATGTTAAAATGTAAGATCCAAAAAAAAAAAAATATTTATAATAGTAAATTTTAACATTTTATTAGTAATAATAATTTTAATGGATAGAAAAATGTAAATTTTTGGATATAAAGTTATAGTAATTTTGGAGGGAGAGCTTCAAATTTTTGATAACTTATTTAGGATTTTTTTAGAAATGTGAATAGTGAATAGTGAATAGTAAATAGTAAATAGTGAATAGTGAATAGTGAATAGTTAAAAAAAAAAATATTAAAATAAATTATGGAAGAGAACACTCCACGTAGAATTAATCATTCAGAGATAAGAATGGTGAATAAAAAATAATTTTTGAATAGTAAAAATGAATAGTAAAAGTGAATAGTAAAAATGAATAGTAAAAATGAATAGTAAAATTTTTGGCTATAAATAGCCAAGGGGGGGAGGCTGAAGATTTACACCAAAATTCTAGAGAAATTGTGAGAGAAGAGAGTTAGAGGAAATTCTAGTTAAAGAGGGGAAATTCTGGAAGTTTCCGGAGAACGGTTTGAGAAGAGGAAACTAAGTCTGGAATAGAGGTAAGGGAAGCCACTCTTATACTTTGCTTTTCTCTAATCCTAAATCTTGAATATGTATTATTTTGTTGCTGTATGGTCTTGAATTTTGAATGAGAACATTTATTTGTTTCTTTTGTATTTTTGGAAGGACGAGAAGTTGTCTAACCGGCTCTGCCAGATTCAACTTCTTGTTTCCCCAAAGCTTTGGTTGTTTCTTATATCTTTATATGGTATTTTTGGAAGGACGAGAAGTTGTCTAACCGGCTCTGCCAGATTCAACTTCTTGTTTCCCCAAAACTTTGGTTGTTTCTTATATCTTTATATTGTATTTTTGGAAGGACGAGAAGTTGTCTAACCGGCTCTGCCAGATTCAACTTCTTGTTTCCCCAAAGCTTTTGTTGTTTTTTTTTATATCTTTATATTGTATTTTTGGAAGGATGTGAAGTTGTCTAACCGGCTCTGCCAGATTCAACTTCTTGTTTCCCCAGAAATTTTATTGTTTTATCTATACTTTTTATTGCATCTTTGTGGAAGGATGAGAAGTTGTCTAACCGGCTCTGCCAGATTCAACTTCTTGTTTCCCCTGAATTTTTATATTAATATTATTTTGATGGTAAGGGCAACTAATTATTTTTGTATGAATTTATAAATATACGAATGTTGAACTGGTGTTCTCTTGCGAAACTGTTTTATGACTTTTATTATATTGGGTGTTATAACTGAAACTGTTAAATTGTACATGTTGTGATGTGATGAATTTATTGAATGGGTTTGTTGGCTGAAATTGATCTTGTTGGAAGGTCTGGAGTAAGGGTTCTGTAATAGCTTGTATATGAGTATTAAATAGATATACAGATACTGTTTGAGGTTGTTGTGAGAGGAAGTAAAAATATTAAAATTAGGCATTTTAGATTTAGAGCATAAGACAACAAGGTAGATAAATTAAATAAATAAATTGATTAATTATTGAGGGCCTCCCTTTGTTGGTAGGATAGAGGAACCTTAAAAACCTGAGTTGGCACATCCCTGATCATAGAGCAGCCCTGGCCTGGTCCAGTCAGTTGTGACTAGTCATATGTGCTGGCGTCGAAGGTGAGTTTGATGCGTTCAGACATCTGGGTCCTCTCCGGTGACCAATTGGGGTAAAGAAAAATCTCTACTAGGATGAAAATAAAATAAAACAAGTTGATTGTAGATGCATAATATTATCATGGTAAAAATTTCATATATATTTTATTTATCATTACATTGAGCCCAGACTTTAATATGTAGTTCCTAAGATATGTTGATGTATTTTGGTTGATCCATGATCTTTGTTTGGTGAAAATATGTTGAGTTATACTCGTTATGGGCAAAATGAGTTTATAATATGAAGCATGATATCTGTCAATGTGTTTAATTTATCGATACCAAAACGGGTTATTATGAATTCATGATTAAAGAATGAACATGATTGAGTTAGGTGGATAAGAGGGTATGAATTGTTGGTTTTTATGAAATGTTGGAGTGGATATGAGAAATCATTACTTATGAAATGATGTTTACTACCGGGAGTAGTATGTTCGAGTTATACCATGAGAGTTTGGTATGAGCAAAGTAACACCTGAGATTTATGGAAGCAGGCAGAGAGGGGTCTGACCATAAGGCTTCAGAAAGTAAGACATAGTATGTAAGTGAGGCTTAAGGAAGCAGGCAGAGAGCGGTCTGACCATAAGGCTTCATGAGTAAGCATGGTACACTTGTAAGATTTATGGAAATGAGAAAGATGATTTTGATAATGATGAATTAATGACATCGGAATAATGATATTTTATCAATTGCAGAAATACCTGATTTTAATATTTTTGTTACAAGTTTAATGATTTTATGATATGGTTGGCTTACCCTTATTTGTTTGTACTATGATCATATAACTCATGTTATATGTGATTAGATAATGTTGCAGATGCGGTTGAAAAAGCTTAGAGATGAGAGAGATGCGGGGAAAAACTTTCAGGGATTTTTTGTAAAAAGAATAAATTTGTATTGGGAAGATTATGTTGTGTAAAATTTATAAGTTGAAATTTCAATGGTGAAGACTATATTGTTTAAAGTTTGTAAGTTTGGTATTGTACTTTGGAGTAATTGAAATAAAGTTTGATTGTTTATATGAGATATCAAATTAATTTAGTCTCTACTATCAGTAATACCCTTTAAAATATTCGGGTGTTACACAGGGATGGCCTCCTCATCGGGCAAAAAGAATCAAGACTATAGGATCCAAGAAGAAAGAGAGGAAGAAGACTCTGACGATAGCATGAGTTTATGAGGAACTCAGATAGCATTCACTAATGGTTGCTATCAGCACTAGAGCAG
Organism: Vigna umbellata; assembly: GCF_029865625.1. Lineage (NCBI taxonomy): Eukaryota > Viridiplantae > Streptophyta > Magnoliopsida > Fabales > Fabaceae > Vigna > Vigna umbellata. The sequence continues at coordinate 3,336,137 of NC_142173.1, forward strand.
GATTTGTTTTATCTTCTGTTTTTTTTTCTAAGCCTATTTGCTTCTGTTAGTAGAATAGGGTTTGATGTACTCAATTGGAAACTTTGTCTGTTATGATGGTTTGCTTATGATTGTTGTTTGATAAGTAATGCTTGATGATGCTTTGATATTGAGTGATGTTGAGATTGTGCACATTATATGCTTATACAGATGGTTCACAAGCTTTGTGAACAAATGCATGATGCTGTGATTGTGATTATGATACTAAGAAAGATGTGCATATGTGGAATGTGAATGAGCTTATATGTTAGGCTTTGAGCTCCAGAGTTGTTGTGATTGAATGTTATTACTTTGAAAGTATGAATAACTTTGCCCAGGTTTTCTATGATTGAATCAATTGCTTGTTTGCATCGTATGATCAAGGCCATTTGTTGGTAACCCTTTTATTAGCCAAATGTATGATTTTAGCCCCACAAAAGAGAGTACTATGTGTTCTATCCTTTGAACCATTAGCCTTGAACATGATTTGAAAACCCCTTGTGAAAAGCTTTACCTTGGTTTAAGTAGAAAATATATGGTGGTATTGATAAATGTTCAAGTTTGGGGTTGTTGGGAAATTTAGAAAAAGGGAAAATAAAAAGCATTGAGCTAAGAGCTAAGATGTGAAAAAGAAAAGAAAAAGAAAAAGAAAAGAAAAGAAGAAAAAGAAAAGCTCAATGCAAAAGGAAAGTTGGGAATAAGTAAGAATGATTGTGTTAGATGATTCTCTTAACTCAAGGGTTTTGTGATCTAGAAAAACCAATTTTCTTGTTAGCCCAGCCACATTATAAGCCATTGAAAAGTCCTTGTGATGATGCATGTTTGTGAATGTATTTGATTGTGGTTAAATGAAAGGCAAAGCCAAATCATGTGACATTGTGATAGTAGAGTGAATGAGTGAATACCTCTTATACACTTGTGTGTTTGAGTGAATCACTTTATCTAGTGAGGAAAGATTCCATGAGCACATGAACATCCATGCTTAGTTGATTGATCATTCATAAAAAGTAGCATTTTTTGGATATTAGGTGATTGTGTGAACACTAAAGCATGTGCATGTCTTGATTGAAGTCTTTGTCATGAGCTTAATTGAGTACTTACTTATCTTGAAAAGAGGATTTTTGAATGGGGTGAATCATTGTATTGATTGGTAGAAGATTGAGTTACATCTTGTTTGCTTGAGGATAAGCAAATTTTTAAGTTTGGGGTTGTGATAACGGTTGAAAAACAGTTATTTTTATGCTTAAAATTGATACCAAAAGCAACCTTTAAGACTTAGAAACTAGCTTGAACTCATATTTTTGCTTTAGTTTTGTGAATAAGAGAGTTGAAGGTGAATTTAATGGTTTTGTGCAAGATTCCCTTGATTTTGTAGGCTAATTGATTGATTTGAAAAAAGAATTGAAGTACCGAATGATTGGAATGCTGAAAAGTCAACTAGTCAACGAGAGAAGTCATCAGTCAACCAGAATGCTAAAAGTCAACCAGAATGCAAAAGAAGTTGTGACCGAGTGGCGCTGAGCGGCAGTTTTCAGGTGCCGAAATCACCGTTAAGGGGCAAAACAATAGCTGGGGGCAAAATGGATCATACGCTAGTATCGCTCAGCGGTAAAATACCGTTGAGCGTCATTCTAAATGGGCTTAGACGGGTTTTCTGTTACTTTTATGGGCTTGGGCCTAATTTTATGTATTTTTTAGAATAGTATATAAGCTTTAAGACGTCCTAGGGTTTGTATCTTTGGCTGGAGAAGACGCAAAACACACTTTTCACCCCTTAGCAGTAGAATTGGAGAGGGTGACAACTCTCCTCTTCTCATTCTAGGGTTTTTCTATCTTTCATTATATTTCCTCTAGTTTCACCATGAATATGGTGAACTAAACTCTTCTTGTTGTTGGGGAATCAATGTAATCTTTTGAAGCTCTCATATATGGAATTTGTGTTTAAACATCTTATTTGAGATACATGATTTGTTTCATGAATAGTTAGGGTTTTTCCTCTTTGCTCAAAGCATGCATTGTTTAACTCATTCGATGTCATGATTATTGATTTTGTCGATATGGACACATACGGGGAAATCTAGATCCGGGGAAATTCTCCTAATAGCATATTGCCTAGACATAGGGATATGAGGGTTGGTTGCCTTTAAGCTTTTGTGCTTCAAAATTAATTATTAGGGATGCTAGGAATTGTAAGAACTCGTAATTAAGGATAGGCTTTCTTCACAAGGTAATTTAGAGAGTGGCATTAACATTGATGAAAAGAATGAGGAATTCCTAAAATATATGAAAGTGGATAAGATGAAATTGATTACCCTAACAAGATACTCATCCATATAATTCGTTCAGTGTTTGTGTTCTTCTTTCCCATTGATCATCACATGCATACATGTTTACTTTTTGTCTTTTGCATTTGAAACTTATAACAATTTGTTCACAAGTCTTAAATAATCAAGAAATCATATAAATAACTAGGCCATGAGTCCTTTGGGAGAACGATACTTGGTCTTACCGAGTTTATTACTTGATACGATTCGGTCACACTTGTCGAGGGTTAAACAAGTTTTTGGCGCCGTTTTTCGGTGTTCATAAATTATTCATCAATATACTCATTCAAAAACGTGCTCTTGACATCCATTTGGTATAGCTTAAACTTCATCACAGATGCAACAACGAGTAGAATTGTTATTGCCTCCAGTCTGGCTACTGGTGCATAAGTCTCATCATAATTGATTCCTTCTTCTTGGTTGTAGCCTTTAGCAACCAACCTTGCCTTGTTCTTTATGATTTCACCCGAGTCATCCATCTTGTTCCGATAGACCCATTTTTAGGTTTTCAATTCTTGGAACAAGATCCCACACATTGTTTCTCTTAAACTGATTTAGTTCCTCTTGCATGGCCATCATCCAATTTTCATCAGCAATAGCGGATTCAATATTTTTGGGTTTAGTTTTAGAAACATATGCTACATTCATGCAGAATTTATTAAGTTGACGCCTGGTGGAAACTCCTCTCGTGATATCACCAATGATGTTGCTTGTTGAGACATTTCTTGGTGTTTTCCATTCTTTAATCGATTCAGCTCTGGGAGGATCGATTACATTTTTAGAATCTTCTTCCCTTAAAACTTCATCTTCTTTTTCTTCTCCAGCGGAATCATCTACATGTGTTGTCTTTCTAGGGTGAACATGATTAGTGATAACATCAATATGATCATCAAATACCACATGGACAGATTCTTCAACACACATTGTTCTTTTATTATACATACAATAAGCTTTAGTTGTGAGAGAGTAACTAATAAAGACAACCTCATTGGCTTTAGAATCGAACTTACCAAGGCTTTCCTTACCATTGTTTAGAACAAAACGTTTGCATCCAAAGACCCGCAGATGTGAGATGTTTGGCTTTCTTCCTTTGAACAATTCATAAGGAGTCATCTTCATCATTGATCTTATTACAGTTCTGTTTAGTACATAACATGTTGTGCTCACTGCATCTGCCCAGAAGTACTTCGGCAAGTCCCTTTCATTCAACATGGTTCTTGCAAGTTCTTCTAGTGCTCTATTTTTTCTTTCCACTACTCCATTTTGCTGTGGTGCTCTAGGAACAGAAAAGTTGTGAGTAATTCCCATCTCTGCACAACATTCATCTAATGCTTCATTCTGAAATTCTTTTCCATGATCGCTTCTTATACACTTTATTCTGAGATCTTTTTCATTTTGAATGGCTGTAGCAAATTTCTTGAATACCCTAAAAGTTTCACTCTTGGCAGAGATGAAGAAGGTCCACGTAAACCGAGAATAATCATCAACAATAACTAATCCATACAAATTTCCTCCAAGACTCCTTACTCTTGAGAGACCGAATAGGTCCATGTGTAGCAGTTGCAGAGGTCTAGTGGTTGACATTTCTCTTTTATTTTTGAAGGATTGTCTTGTCTGTTTTCCTTTTTGGCAAGCATCACACAATCTTTCTGAAGCATAGCGTATATTTGGAAGACTGATGAAAAGATCTTTAGACACTGGCTTGTTCAATTGACCCATATCATCTTCTTTAGACATCAGACAAACAACGAATTTGAATGAAGTCTTTCTAAAATCGATTATGCAAATGTTGTTATGTCTTTTTCCGATTAATAGCAGCTCATCAGTTAACCCGTTGCTAACCAAACAGTACTTTGGTTCAAAAATAATCTTCAGCCCTTTATCACAAAACTAACTAATGTTGAGCAAATTATGCTTCAATCCTTCAACAAGCAAATTATGCTTCAATCCTTCAACAAGCAAATTATGCTTACCAGTACATTGTCGACTAGTTTTTCAAATATTTTATCAAAACAACTCTAGTGTCAATTGATAAAAAAGAATGGCTCAATTTCTCACACCAAGAGGGAGGTGAATTGGTGAAGTATAAAATTTAAAACTTTCAAAATCTTTATCACCAAAAGAGATGCCTTTATACTTTTCTTGAATAACAAGTAAAAAGATTTTCAATGCAGCGGAAATTTATTCGAATGCGTAAAAAGTATAATTGATTGAATGTAATAAAGCATGGATGAGAAAGATCAAATGTTGAGTTTTTATATTGGTTCGGCCAAGCCTATGTGTAGTGTCGTTCCAACCACAGGAAACCAATGCACTTTAATGATCAAGGTTTTTACAACAAGGTTTTTATAGCGACCTCACGTCAAAAATATAAAACACCTCTCTAACCCTCTAATTAAAATATAGGCAGTAACAGACTAGCACTAAGAATCCCTTCTCCTGCAGTCCAACCCATTTGAGGCACCCTCAAAGTCAAGATCGCAACACGTTCTTCTTCCTATAATCACAACAGGGAACTCAACCCAATCTTCAGCACATTGTAGAACCTGATCTTGCAGTAAACACCTAAATATGCAGATAGATCAGACGTTTAAAACTCAGCAATCTTGCTCTTCAAGAAATCATACCTAGTTTATCACCACGACCAAACTAGTTTCTTGGAGCTCTTTCTCTTTCTGTAAGTTTTTCACTTTTCTGTAAAAGAATATGAAAATGTTAGAATCACTAAAGTCTCTTATAGAAATCAAATTTGCATCAATATATAGATGAACTCGTATTAGACGTAATATAATCGACTTTGCTACTAATGTAGTCGAATACACTATTCAGTTATTACAGATAGTAGCAGTCAAAGAACTTAATTGAACTCTCAATTAATGTTGTCGAATAACATTTAATGCTTGGTCAACATATTTAAAACTATAGTCGTTGTGACAGTTATAGCAAGCATTAACAGATTTCAAAACATTAACAAACTTAATCGAATACATATCGCATGCAATCGATTATGCAACAGTGTTATGCAAAGTTTTCAAAACTTTTCTCTTTGAAAAAGTCTCAACACACTTGAAATAGTTTGTGCAAATACAAGAGTTTTAATCGATTCATCCCATAATGTAATTGATTTCAAACTATTGTTTTGCCACACATTTTAAACTTCAACATTAGTGCTTGTGGTTTTTCCATCCCAAAATATGTGTCATGCATTCATGTATAAAATCACATATATAACGCAATGAAATGCAATGAACAACACATCAATCAACACAATCATGTTCTCATATACTCATATAACATGTAAGCATAGAACATGTAACACAAAATACACATGTGTTATTAATTATGTGTTGTCATCATAAAAAACTCATATATTACTGAGATTGTGGATTCAGCTAAACTACTGCTCCCTCTATCAACAATCTCAACAACACCCATTTTGAGTCTGAAAATGTAAAAATAAAATATTTTAAAATCTTTTTCACAAAAAATTATGTCTTGATACTTTTCCTGAATTGCAAGGTAAAAGATTTTCAGTGTAGTGGAAATTTAATCGAATGAATGCAGAACGTAATCGATTGAATAAAGAGAGTGGGGATGAGAAAATTCAAACACTATGTTTTTTATACTTGTTCGGCCAATCCTACATCCAATGTCCTTCCAACCACAAGAAGCCAATGCATTATAATGATCAAGGTTTTTACAACAAGGCTTTTATAGCGACCACACGTCAAAAATATAAAACACCTCTCTAACCCTCTAATCAAAATATAGGCATTACAGAACAGGACCAGTAGTAAGAATCCCCTCTCTGCTGTCTAAACCCTTTAAGAAACTCTCAAAGTAAAAAACGTCGCACGCTCTTCTTCATGTAATCACAATAACGAACTTCAAACCAATCTCAAAATATTGTAGAATCTGATCCCTCAATGACACCCAAACGAGCAAGTTGATAAGCCTTTGAAAAACACATCAATCTTGTTCTTTAAGAAATCACAAGTAGATGATCACCACGGTCACTCTTAGTTCTTCGAGCTTTTCCTTACTTTTTGTAAGATCACAGCTTTCTGCAAAAGATATGAAAATGTTAGAATCACAAAAGTTCTTACAGAAATCAAATCTGCGTCAATTTATAGAATAACTCATCTTAGACATATTTTAATCAACTTAGCTACTAATGCATTTGAATACAATAATTATGTTATAACAGTTAGCAGCAATCACAGCAATTAATTGAATGCTCAATTAATGCAGTCGACTAACATTTAATGCTTGGTCACACAATAAAAAATATGACCATTAGAAAGTTATGTCAAGCATTAACAATATTTCAAAACAATAACTAACTTAATTGAATACAACACGCATGCAATCGATTATGCAATAATGTTTAGCATAGTCTTAAAAAACTTTCTCTTTGAAAACTCTCATAGCACATTTGAAAATAGTTTATGCAAAGACACGAGTTTTAATCAAACGCTGTGTTTTTATACTGGTTCGACCAAGCCTACATCCAGTGTCCTTCCAACCACAGGAAACCAATTCACTATAATGATCAAGGTTTTTACAATAAGGTTTTTACAAAGACCTCACGTCAAAATATAGGCAGTATACACCTAGACTAGTAGCAAGAATCCCCTCTCCTACAGTCTATTCCTTTTGAGCCACCCTCAAAGTCAAGAACACCACTGTTCTTCTTCCTGTAATCACAACAGGGAACACAACCCAATCTTCAATAGATTCTAGAACCTGATCTTGTAGTTGACACCCAAATGTGCAGATAGATCAGACTTTGAAAACACAACAACCTTGCTCTTCAAGAAATACAAGCAGTTGATCAACCTGGTCAATCTTATTTTCTTGGAGCTTTTTCTCTTTCTGTAAGAATCAAACTTTCTGCAAAAGAATATGAAAATGTCAGAATCACAAAAGTCCTTAAAAAATCAAATTCGCGTCAATTTATAGTATAACACATCTCTGACGCATTTTAATCGATTAAGCTACTAATGTAGTCGAATATAACAATTCTGTTATAGCAGTTAGCAGTAGTCAAAGCAATTAATTGAATTCGCAATTAATGCAGTCGAATGACATTTAATGTTTGGCCAACATATTTAAAAATATTACCGTTAGACAGTTATATTAAGCATTAACAGAATTTCAAAACAGTAAAAGACTTAGTCGAATGCAACACGCATATAATCGACTATGTAACAGTGTAAATCATAGTTTCGAAAACTTTCTCTTTGAAAAATCTCACAGAACACTTTGAAAAAGGTTTGTGCAAAGATACGAGTTTTAATCGACTCACCCCATAATGAAATCGACTTAAAATTGTTGCTTTGCCACACAATTAAAATTCAACATTAGTGCTTATGGTTTTTCTCATCCAGAAACATGTGTCATGCATTCATGTATAAAATCACATATACATCACAGTGAAATGCAGTGAAATCCAATGAACAACACAACAACAACACAATCATGTTCTCATATACACATATAACATGTAAGCATAGAACATGTAACACATAATTCACATGTGTTATTAATTATGCGTTGTCATCATCAAAAACTCAGATAATACTGAGATTGTGGGTTCAGCTAAACCAGCGCTCCCCCTATCAACAATCTCAACAATCTCCCCCTTTTTTTATGATGCACAACCATGATTAATAATCAACCATATTGCACAACTCAATACAGATTATCAATCAATTACCAATCAACATAATTCTCCCCCTTTGGGCATTAGCAAAAAAGGTAAGCACAATGGTATTGATATACAGATAATCAATCATACATAAATGCATCAGATAATCATCAAAAAACAAATAATGATGCTCCCCCTATTAAAGATATTCACATGATATAATATATACTCTCCCCCTTAAATGTAGGCATGTGAAAGATCTCAAAGTATATGCAATGCTCCCCCTGTCATTATGCATGTTTTAATTTTAAAACACATATGCACAATACAATATTCATAGTATATATCAGAGCATATATCAACATATGTCAAAATTGTATCAGATCAGAAATAGTACAAAAACATCAATGCAACAATGATACAATACCATTCAACAAAAGAAATATAGTCTCTTAATCATCTCAAGTCAACTATAGCAAAGAGATATATTGAAAGAAAACAGTTAATAGCACATATATCAAAAGTTGAAGATATCAGATATTCAAATATTGGAAACTTTAATCCCTGTTAATATACAGTCAATTTGCCCTCAGTCATAATCGACTTCATTGCTTCCCCGTGAATTGATTTTCCAGTTTTATCCATCTAGTAAGCAATGTTCCTGCAAAACCTTTCAAGATCTTTCTAGATCAAGCATTTTAGAATCAATATGATACAGGAATTAACACAGGTATAATATAAGTATGCAAATGTATGAATGTAACAATAATCAATAGTTCATTTGCATACAGGCATAGTATAATCGATTTTAATAACTTCTTATTTCATTAAAAACAACCATAGAGTACAATCAGATAAAGCTAAGAAAAGAATGGCATATAAAGCCATCTATTACAAAAGAAAACAAGACAATACAGTCAACACAGAAAATAAATCACTACAACCGAAACAAACTAAAAGTTGTAATCACATGACCCTTATTCTGTTTCAGATGACTTCATACAATCTCTTCAACCCCATCAGTTGATTCTTTTGTTGATGAAGAGCTTTCCACATAATTCTTAATAATTTCGTCCATTTTTTCATTCATTCTTATAAGTAATTTCTTCATCATGCTAGCTTTCTTGGAGACTTTCTCAAACTTATTTACCACAAATTTTTCAAACTCAAACTTAGGAGATAGTAAGATTTGTTCACTATCAGAATCAGGTACTTCATCTTGATCTTTGGATGGACTCTGTACATCATTGAATATCCATCCTAGAGCAGTTCTCTTCAAACCAATGAATGTTAGAGTTACCTTTCCAATTTGATTGGTTATGTTGCATGTGATCTTTGTTTTCACCAGTAAGAGCAATTTCACTAAGAGACAAAATTTTGCTTATGAACACACCATAGGGTAGATTACACCAGTCATTGTTACCAACATCAATGATATGTTTCTTGAACACAACTACCCAATTTTTTGGTATCCTGAACATTATTACATTTAGCATATATAGATCCTCTGATGTCAACTTATCATAATGAAACCTTCCGGGTAACAAAACCCAATCAATGATGTATGTGATGATTTTCTCTTCTTTATCCAACCACCTATGTAGAAATCCTTTTTCCTTCCTGTACCTTCCTGGATACCTCTAAAGTCTTTAAACATTTGTGTCTTTTTAGTCCACCTATTTTGCAGATAGATAGGTAGGTGTGACATGCGTCCTTCATCCTTAAGTCCAACAACCGGTAGCCAAGTATCATTGTTGATAACAATGTTTACTCATTTTACGCGTGAGTGGATGTTCCCATCAACTACTTTGATATTGTTGTAAAATACTCCAACAAGTTCTGGATAGCAATCGCCCTTCATCTGAAAGAAGGTAGATAGACCTTGATGCTCAAGTTTTTCTGGAAAAATAAATCCTTCATTTCTGAACAAAGATAACTCAATTGATTTTTGTGGAGCAACATCTTTTACACTTTTACAACCCATGAACCTTTCTCTAGTAGTGTTATCACTAATCCCCCCAGAAGGACTTGCATTTCTTTCAGATGGAGGAACTTTCCTGATACGTTTAGATGAGGAGGTCATTGCATAAGTAGTGGAATGTGCAGAGACACTTTGATACAGAAAGGGTTTTGTGTGACACAACTATGAAGCAGATTCAGAGCATACAAACATATATATAAGGGCGCGAACAATCAATGATTCAATCAAGCCCAATTTAAATTTTCAAAAACCGAAAGTCCATAACAGATATTTTCAATCGGTTTAATTAAGTCCAAAGTCGATTACATGTATTCAGTGATTAAGAAATAGAGACATAGTATTGACGGTTGAAGCACATAACCACTATTTTCGACCCTTTGGAGGAAGATTAAGCATGCGAGAGCTTTCCTTTTCTCTTTCTAGGGTTTCCATCTCATTTACATTCTTCCATTGTAAGCCAAGATTCTCCATGACTATGGAGGGCTAAATTCATTTGTTGTTGGGGAATGATGTAACCTCTAAACTTTCATGTATTTGAAAATGTTTTAAATATTTTATGCTTCTTTCATTGAATGTTAGTGATTTTCTCTTTTTTGTAATGCTTGTCTTGTTTTGGCCACTCATGACTTGATGTTTGATTTATTTGAGTATTAGGAAATATCTTATGAATCATGATCTGGAGGATTTCACCCAAAGGGAATATTACCTAGGGATAGGGATAGGACGTTTGGTTGTCTTGAGCTTCTTTTCTTAATGCGGAATTGGTTATTAAGGATTCAAGGGATTGAGGTCTAATAATTAAGGCTAGGCTTTTTACGTCGAGGGATCGGACTTTAAGTAATTTTGTAAGTGACATTAACATTCCAATGAAGAAGATGAGTTCTAATATGCATGAAAGTAAAGTAGGTGAAATCTAACCCCAACAACATCATCATCTCATATCATCTCAATATCATTCATTCATTATTGTTTTAGCTTCGAAAGATCAATTTTACATTCAAGTTATTATGTTTACTTTTATTGCATTCAAATTTCATTCAATGGAATCATTTTTTAGTCTTAATTAGTTAAGGTATTATGCGATTGTTTGGTATCACGAGTCTCTTGGGAAACGATACTTGGTCTTACCATTTTATATTGCTTGATACGATTTGGTACGCTTGCCAATGAGTCAACAGATACCAACTTAAAGAGTTGGGAGAGAAATTGAAATTTTTATTATTTTTGTTCAGTCAACCCTAATCCACATATTACCCTAATCCATCTTTGTCTATACTCTTCCACAATCAGAGACCTTTGTTGAAGCCTTTGGAGTTTGTCCATGAGTTCCCTATTATAATAAGAGGAAATGTGTCTCTGATGACAAATTTATGAACACCGAAAAACGGCGCCACAAACTTGTTTAACAATCGGCAAGTGTGACCGAATCGTATCAAGTAATAAAACTAGGTAAGACCAAGTATCGTTTTCCCAAAGGACTCACGGCCTAGTTAGCTATATGATTTGTTGATTATTTGAGACTTGTGAACAATTGATTGTAGGTTTTAAATGCAAAAGACAGTAATTAAACATGTATGCATGAATTTGATCAATGGAAAAGAGGAATACAAACACTTTAATGAATTAGATGGATGAGTATGTTGTTGGGGTTATCAATTTCATCTTATCCACTCTCATATACTTTTAGGAATTCATCATTCTTTTCATCTATTGCTAATGTGACTCTCTAAAACACCTTGCAAGAAGGTCTATCCTTAATTACGAGTTCATACAATTCCTAGCATTCCTAGTAATTAATTCTGAAGTGCAGAAGCTTAAAGGCAACCAATATGTTATTGGGAGAAATTCCCCGGATCTAGATTTCCCCGTACGTTCCCATATCGACAAAATCAATAATCATGGCAATGAATGAGTTAAACAAAGCAAGCGTTAAGCAAAGAGGAAAAATCCTAACTAATGATGAAAGAAAGCATAAGTCTTAAATTAAGATGTTAAAACAAATTCCATATATGAGAGTTTCACAAGACTACATTGATTCCCCAACAACAATACAAGGTTTAGTTCACAATATTCATGGTGAAACTAGATGAACAATAATGAATGAAAGAAAGATAGAACCCTAGAAAGATGAGGAGGTAGCCTGAGCATCCAAGATCTTCCTTCAAGGGGTGGAAAAGAGAGTGTTTGCTTCGTCTCAGCCAAAGATACAAACCCTAGGAACACCTAAAGCTTATATACTATTCGTAAAATTACAGAAAATTAGGCCCAAGCCCAAAATAGTGCCGCTCAGCGGTAAGTGCGTGAGTTGATTCTTCCCCCTCAGCGGCATTTTCACCCCTCAGCGGAGCCAACGTGGGTTCCTGAGTGCCGCTCAGCGGTAAACTACCGCTGAGCGGTACTTGAGACTTCTCCTTTTGCACTTTTTGAGTTCTTTTCTGATTCCATCTCTATGCTTCTTCACTTCTTTCACCAAATTCACCTTAAAACCTGCATAAAACACTGAAATCAAGTAGAAACCTGTCCAACTCTCTTATTTCTAAAAATATGACCAAAAGCATGATTTCAAGCTAGTTTCTAAGTGTTAAATGTTGCTTTTAGTATCAATTTTAAGCATGAAAATAACAGTTTTTCAACTGTTATCAGTCTCCTCCTAAGGACAAATTTTAGATCATTCCAATACTCAATGGGAGGGTCATTGTGGCACCTCCTCTCTTAGACTATGGAAGTCCACTAATACATGGCATACCCTTGAAAGCTAAGAGTAGCCAATGAGACTTTTCTCCCTTCACTAACTTAGTGGCAAGCAAAAATTCGCTCCACCTTCATTTCTCAATCTAGATAAACCTCAACATTATCCTTACCATCGAAATGGGGCAATCTACTTTGACTTCTTTAGGAGGGGGGAGAAATGAATTTCCCTTCTTTGCCTTCTAGATGAAGAAGGTTGATAATAGTAATACCCAACCTTAGGCTCTCCCTTTCATATTTAGATTCCCCAGTTTTACCTCCCCTTGATTTCTCTTTAATATGGATTTGTTCTTCTCTTATGACTCTTAGTTCATCTCGGATAAGCACATTTTGCATCTCCCTATTTACTTCTTCTTGACTCATTTTTTGTTCTATTTCCCTAACTTTATTCACAATGGCTTTAAGGGAAAGTTGTTCCTCAAAATCTCGAATCCTAGGGGAATGACACCTTGACATCTTATGATTTTAAGAGTTTTCTTGTTTTAAGGAATTTTAGATTTCACCAAAAGACAAATCTCATGTAAGAGAGGTGAACCAAATATGGTTGTTTAAGTACCAAGTCTTAACTTGCAAGAAGTGTATTAGGTTACTTATTTGGTTTCCCTTAAATCAAAATTATCCTTGGAATCAAAAGATTTGACTCTACCAAAACCAAACACAAAGCAAAAGAAAGAAAATCATAAGAACCTAACATGGACCCCTAGTTGTGAAAAAACTTGGAGTTTAACCGCTTTTACTCTAATTCAAACTACACGAGTAAACAAGCAATTGCAACTTTTAAGTGTAAGCTCCTATTGTGAGGCTTGAAACTTTGGTTTCAAGACATATTCACCGACTAATTCAATTCACAAATAGTAAGTTACAAGCAAACGATCAAGGGTAGGAAGAACATCAAGGATTCTTCCAAGCACTTGACTTAAAAAGTCCTTTTGATACACAAATTTAAACAAGAAAATTAACCTAAAGGCTGCTGCAGATTTGGCAGGAAAAGGATGTCTCTCTCGATTCAAGGAAGCAGGCCAAAAACAACCACCAAGTCTCACAATCTAGAGGACCTTTGTGTGGTGTAACTCTCCCCAAACAGAACCTATAATCTTCAAGGTATATCCCACCTGCTGGAAAACTGATTTGCAAAACCCATGACAACACCTTCACGTTGTTCCACTACTCCACTTCCTAATAGACTACTGTAGTTGGAGTAAGTCTCTGAGTAGATTGCACCACAAGGACATCACAATACCACAACTTCCACTGGATTAAAACCAATTCACATTCCAAAGCAGCACACAATAAAGCACAGATTGACAAGACCAATTTATCAAACAGTTTGGCACTTAGAGGTCCAAAAATTGAGATAAGAAATAAAATGGGTTATGAAACTGTTAGGCACTCAAATGGACCTAGGATAGGTTCTAGGATGCATTAGAAAAGACATAAAAGACATCAAGTCGAAACAGAACCTCAAACAAATGCAAATTATGAAGTTTCCCAAAACTGTTCGATAAAATGTCCTTAAAGAAATCCAATTTTGGTATGAAAATCTGAATTCCTATACTAACAATTTCGGAAAGGATTGTACAAGTCTACTTTACCTTTTGAAACTGATTATATGTTCTTTTGTTTGTTGTTTCTGATTTAAGTATGATAATACCTAGCTCTTGCTACAATCCAAATCTCATTAAGATGCCCAATTTGAACATTCAAAACTTGAATCAACAACTTGCTTTCAAAAATGGAATTAAAATTGGTGGTTTGGAAAGTGAAATTGCATAAGGACTGTGGTATCTCGAATTTTATTACATCAGCATGTCTATAACATCAAAACAAACTTGTTTGCATAGAAATTGGGTGAAAAAACACAACACTACAAAATTTGACTTGTCCAACCCCTTATGCAAGAAAATTAACTCAACTTCACCGTCAAATTTTAAGTGCAAGGAATCGAATGGACTTTGATTATTCAAATGGACTCTGAAATAGCAATTAAAACTTGACAAAGACTATAAGAATGTAACTCAAGATGTTCAACAATGAATTTAATTTCTAAACCATATTAAAAACCAAAAATTTGACTCAAACTAAGAAGCTGCAGCTCGGCCAACTGCTAAATCAAAAATTTATGTTGTATTCACAATTGCAACCAAGCATGCTTAAGCATTTCATGGCTTATGTGGTTTGCACTTGCTACTAACTCACAATTGATTCTCAGAAACGTATTTGAAATTTGTAAACAACTTAAAATTCCTAAAACAAATTACATAACTCAGCAATGCTTGACATGTTAGACTGATGCCACTTATCTTGCACCCGAGCTCACAATGAATTTGTCATAGCTCATATGGTGTACAGATATTGAACACGCGGCCAGATCATAACAGAAATACAAAAATGCAGATTCAAGTCAGAAGCACAACCAGAATTGAATGACAGAATAAGCAAAATAACAATACTAGACAAAACAGAATAGGATTTGGAAAATTAAAGACTCAACCAAGAAAATTGCACTGATTAAAAATGATGAAACACAAAACTCAAAGCTGGAAAACAATTATTTACTCACACAAAACCTTATTGAGCAACAATGAACCAATGGAACATTACCCGAACAGAACAAAGACAAAGAAGGTAGCTCTTAACAACACGAAATGAACAAAATGGTACTTAACTCACTACTTGGACAGCAGCCTGACTCAGATTATCACATGATGACACGATCCAGAGGCTAGGATGGTCATGTCCTCCAGTGAGCACGACACCAAGGAAGGAGGAACAGAGTTCATGTGCGGCAGATTATGGAAATGAATGGTTGAATGGAGGATTTAAGGTATTTATGGTGGTGGTTCTAACTCAGACGGCCTACCAACTATGGAAGGAAGCTAGAGGGGCAGAGGGAGTATCAAAAGGAAGATGACTTTTCAGGAAAGAGGTGGCTAGAGTAATCTCTACAACATAACTCTATAAGCATCCAAAAAGTGAGATTACAATGAGGGAAGATTGAATTTATAGTGATTTCAGTACCTATGCTCGAGCTACCTACTCAACTGATGATCAGTTGTAGATTATGGATCATATGCCACATGGAAGAGGCATTTTACATGTGCTAAAAGTTTGAAAGTGCACAAATACACGTGCTCAAATAATGCTCTTCGCGTGACCGCTGGGCACTTGGTTTGCTGCTTTGAGCGAGGAATAGAAAAAATTGTCAACATTTACCTACAATCAAACCTACTGGTAATTATTGGCAACCTTACATCCATAGGTAATTATTCATAGGTAATTATTGCAATTTGGCTTTTTTTCTTTAGTAAAAAATTTGGCATCTATTTTGCAATTTGGCTTTTAAAATAATTCAGTTATTGACAGATTTTATTATGAAATGGTCAAAATAAAAAAGGCAAAAGCTTTCGTATTTATTTTATTGACAAAATTTACCGACATGATATTAAAACATCCAATTTCCAACATATTTTATTGACCAATCTATTATTAAATGAAATAATTATTTATAATAATAAAATTTGTAAATTATTGATGAAACTTTTTGACAAAACTAAATTTATTGGTGGATCTATTCTCGACAGAAATATTTGTTAGGAATAATTATTTTTAGAACAATTGATATAAATTTATCGATGAGTTCTTTTTCATCAATAAAATTTTGTCAATAGTTACAAAATTTCTTATAATATATAACACCTATGACAATTGAAACCAAAATTATCATCTTATTAACACCTTTATTTCCAATTTTTTTAAACTCTAAAGTGAATTTGGTGATGATTATGTACAAAAGATGTCATCGTTTAGGGACATTTACAACCATGGTTAACAATAAAATTATTTTTTAAAGTATATACGACAAATGGTTTTGTATCAAATCATAGACATATTTTTTCATGTTTCTCAAGGAATAGTATTGATCGATTTCCTATTATTGTTCACATCTAAATCAATTTGATGTGAGCTCTTCTTCCACAAGGTTAACAAACACTCATTTTTCAGTATAATTAGGGTGTTTTCACGTTTAAGTGTCGATGAAAAGGAGTAATTTGACGTAAAGGTTACTAATTTCTTGAACCAATTTCACTTCATCACTTAATGAATTTGATCTCCTTCTACTTGAATTTCAATGAGAATCTTATGCATAATCAGTTCGTGTTTTTGTTTTTTTTTTTTGGTTTTTTGATAACGATTGAAATGGAAGCATAATAACAATGAATGAAGTATAATGTAAAGGTGGTAAGAACTTAAAGTGGTGATAAATGTGTTGATAGAAGAAGTTCCAATAAAGTAACAAAAACATTAAAGTAAATTGCGAAAGGTAAATTATCAAGAAAAATAAAGGAACTTGTAACAAAAAATGTTAGAATTAATGAACCTTGTTTCTCAACACGAAGAGGGGGATGAATTGGTGTTTTATAAAAACATGCACTTTTTAAATCTTTTTTGCAAAATAGAATGATCTTGAAATATTTCTTGTGCAGTAAGCAAATATGTATGCAATGAAACTAGAAATGTAAAGAGATAAGGATAGAAAATCAAACACAATTTTTATCCTGGTTCGGCCTCAATACCTATATCTAGTCACCCTCCCAATCAACCTTAGATTGGAGAGTATTTCACTATAATGATCAGAGTATTACATTCAAGGCTTTATAGAGCACACTCAAATGTAAACACCTTACAAACTCTCAATCAAATATACAACAAAATACACCTGCAAACACAGAACCCCTTGTCCTTGTTGCAGAAACCTTTTGAGAATCCCCTCTCCAAGTCAAGAGTTTCTCACTCTTCTTCCTGACGCGCACGTCCAGGGAAACAACAAATCAAAGATTGCAAAATCTTCTCCTGGTCAAAACAGATGCACCTTCAGTCATGCTAAAGTGACCAACCAATACAGTCCAGTCAATTGCCTCTCAAGAATTCCTCAAGATTCTTCAAATTCTTCGCGTTCTTGATTCTTGGAGCTTTTGTTCAACCTGTATAACATGTTTCTCACACAGAATATCAGATATGACAATTTACAATTGATCAACAATTGTTACAGAAATTCAAGCAATGCGTAAATATATAGTTTTTATCATTTTTGACACAAAATAATCGATTACTATACTTATGTAATCGGTTGTATTAAACAGATGTAACAACATTACAACAAACTTAGCTCTTAATTGAATGCTCAATTAGTGTAATCAATTTGCATTTAATGTTAGTCAAACATATTTAAAAATATGGCCGTTATAGCATTTTGACTAAGCTGAAAACCATTTTCAAAAGATAACTGACTTAATTGAATACACCAAATATGTAATTGATTAAGCTTATCACTTAAAAGAATTTTGAAAACTTTTTCTTCCCAAAAACTCATCACATCACATTTGAAAATGATATAAGCAAACATACGACTTTTAATTGATTTAACAACTAATGTAATCGATTCAAACTAGTTGTTTTGGCATAATTCAAAACATAAGTTGTCTGATGATTTTAATTGATTATTACAACACTGTAATCGATTATGTCATGCAGATATGCTTTTGTGCATGTTGTTTTCATTACACAGAAACATACAGTGTGCATACGCAAATATAATCACATCATAAACACAGTAGTATACATAAAAAACACAGTATGTCCAACATATGCATTTGTCATAGTATATTCATTTATCACGGTAAGCATATACACATTCACATATGTATAACACAATACAAAAACAATTTTCTGTTGTGACATGACAACCTTCATGCATTGTTTCTATTAATATGTTGTCATCATCAAAAACAACATAACAGGGATTGGGTTCAGCTATCACATTGTTGTCCCTATCAACAAAAATCAACGAAAACAGTGACCCAAATTACAACAACCAACTTTAGATTAGTCATTTTTCCTGTTTATAATGTTTCTTAGAATATATGTATTGTTTCACAATTTGTCATATCGTAAAATACAAAATAAACTTATTTATATTTTCTAACCCTCCTAGAACATTTACAAGATTTAAAGTCACATTTGAACAAGTTACATATAACTTCCTAAAACTACCCTTAGCAGTTTTGAAGTCCACATACAGTTGATATCTACTAAGTTTCTAGAATGGTTTCTACTTTTTCCTTCTCCTTGATTTGCTTCTTAGTTTTGACCGCTAGTTGCTCTTTTATTTTCTTTTTTCCTC
Organism: Vigna umbellata; assembly: GCF_029865625.1. Classification (NCBI taxonomy): domain Eukaryota; kingdom Viridiplantae; phylum Streptophyta; class Magnoliopsida; order Fabales; family Fabaceae; genus Vigna; species Vigna umbellata. The sequence goes on from NC_142173.1 coordinate 3,355,039, forward strand.
TATCAATGTTCTAACTCTAGGTGAATAAATGACCCATCATGAGTAACATGTATGTCTTATGACATCCATCTCATAAAAAAAAAACACTTTATTAAATTGACCTTTATTTACCTCATCTCATGAGCAAGGTACTATTGTCCTTCACTAACATAGTCTCAGTGTCATGTGATGTGTTATAGTCCTTTTTACTCGTCATTCTTTGTAAGACTTGACTTTCGATCCATTAAATGTATAAGGTTTTACCTTCAATAAGTTATACATAACTTACTTTATTATCATTTGAGTTTACAATTACTCTTTAATTTTTGAATAATTTCTTGATGTCCGTATCATGATTGTTTGAACCATCTTAAAATTATTTATTTTTCAACTATAACTTTATCGATCAATGCTCAAAAATCGTTATATACACTAGGAAGCATCGTTAACGTCTTTTCAAGTAATATATTTTTTTTTCATCTTTCTTCCCAAACAATCTGAACGTAACTTTCTTACCTCTTCCTTTTCTCTCTATTTCCGAAAAAGAAAATATTGGGTTAATATAGTTACCTAATGAAGGAACTTTATATTTAAAGAGAGACATATTGAGACGTTAATAATAAAGAAGGAGCGGACGAATACAAAAGCAAATCTAACAAGTGCATGAATATGTTGAGACAAAGTTTTCTACAAGAACCTCTACAAGGAAAAAAAAATGAAAAAAAATTAAAATTAACTTTTCTTAGACTAAAATTTTGAATTTTGAAAAAATTAAAAATTTGAAATAAGTTATACGAAATAATTTCTATAAAGTAGGTTATACACAAGTAAATTTTAACTTGTAAAAGAATCAATTTTTTTTTTATCTTTTTTCTTTATTAGCAATCCTTAAGAACAGACAAACTAATCAAAACATGCTACTAATCACTTGGATTTACAACCGTGGGAACAATTTTTATAGGGACGGTTTTCCAATAACATTGTTATATAAGCAAATTGTGTATCATTAACTTTCATACTTTTCGATTTGGAAAGAATCTTCCTTTGATTGTCAAAAAAGAAAGCATTTATTCTCATTCGATTTGGAAGAATCACCCCATTTTTTTTTTCTTTCTGTTTTCTTTTAAATATTTATCAGCATCATTTCTTAATGTATGTAAATTGAATTTGAAATTTATTATAATGTGTATACACTATTTAAGATGAATGGAAGGGAAACTTGAGCAACACAAAAGTTGTAAGGGATTGAATCTTATAATGCTTTATATCTAGAACTCCTCCATATGATTGCAGTGACAATATTTACATCTTCAAATAATACCAAGTATAGCATAAATTCATAATTTGTCCCCAAATCATTATATATATTTTAGGAAAATATTTTTTCTTCAAAATATTTGTTTCATGTAATTAAATATCATTACATGATTTGTGTACTTTGAGATATCAGCTTACTGAGATGTTAAAGTACATATACGTTCCTGATTATATATATATATATATATATATATATATATATATATATATATATATATATATATATATATATATATATATATATATATATATATATATATATATATATATAAACACCATTGTAGATTATCTAAACTATTTAACTACTAAGTTATATACAAAATTATGAAATCAATTCTATGATGTTAGATTTTAAATCAGTGTTTTCATATCTTGAATAGCCGAAAAGAATGGGAAGAACATTGACAAATTAGGCACAAGATTCTCATGGGTAGTTAGTGATTGATACAATCTTTTACATGTTTTTTAATATTTATATACTGTATGTCTAATCTAGATATGGTCTCATTTATTATTATTATTGTATCTTCTTGATAAATTTCTTCAACAGATCGATAAATATTGTTAGAACTACTAATTTTTTCTATTTTAATATTAATAGGTTTTTACTTTTAGAGCAATCTTAATAGAATAAAAGAGAAAAAAAAATAGTGAGATAATTAGCTCTAGTATTTTTAGAAGACGTAAACACATTTTGCAGAATGAGAACGCTATCTAAGGTGTTGTTGATAGTTTCATACTAATGATTATGCTGAAAAGGTTGTCGTACCACGAAACGACCATGCAAACATGAACGATCAAATGCTGAGGTTATGCCTTATGCCCAATGTACAATTCAATATGTAAAGATCTACTACTACAAATTCCATACTGTCCATTGTCAAAGCATAACAAAATTGAGAATTATATATATATATATATATATATATATATATATATATATATATATATATATATATATATATATATATATATATATATATTGAAAGATGAAAATCGTGTTCATTATTTATTACAAAAAAATATATTTAAAAAAATGTTAGAAACTTGATACAATAAACTCTCTTAGTAAATTAAATTAAAAGTTAATATCAAAAACTATAATGAAAAATGAAGTGTTCATTAATAATTTTTTAAATATGAGGGTTACTATTTTTATTTTATTTTAGGCTCATTTTTCTTGTAATAAAGCCTTAAGAATCTTGATTAATCTCTCTCACTGTCTCTATATATATTATATACATTATAACATAAAAAATGAATAATTATATAAATGATATGATTGGTGTTAGAAATGATTTAATAGTAATGAAAGGGTGGAATGAGATAGAAAGAGACTGTGTGACTTTTTACAAAGGAAGGGTTTGCATGTTAGAATAGGAATGCTTTATTCTTTTTTAACATTAAAAGAAGAAAAAAACAAATCTTTTTTATTTAATACATTCTTTTTAAGCAAGGTAGCTCTTCCCTTATTCTCTACACTTTAGAAGAGGTGTGTATGCAGCAGCTATAGCCAAAGGCTTTCACATCTTCATTTCCTCTTCAATCAAAACGCACCATATTCATCGAATTTGTTCTTCAATTTCTTTGTATTCTTCTCAGTTTTCTTCTCTCATCAGAGAAATAATGGATAGAATGTTCCCTCCCAAGAAGCCTTCCACTATGAATTCCAATGACAGACCCATGTGTGTTCAAGGAGACTCAGGCCTTGTTCTCACCACAGACCCTAAACCACGTCTTCGTTGGACTGTTGAACTCCATGAACGCTTTGTTGATGCTGTTGCTCAGCTTGGAGGACCTGACAGTACTCTTTTTAACACCCCTTTTTCTTTTTCTTAATTTTTTAAAGTGCCTCATAGATTAGAAAGAACATCAATTCATAATATATAAACGTTTGAAAATCAGACACAAGTTTTTTATTACATGGAACATCAGAAATTGTCCTGATACATGCATGGAGATGCTGGTGTTGCTTCGCTCATAGACTCTCTTTTGTGTTGTGTGATTTTCAGAGGCCACTCCTAAGACAATCATGAGGGTTATGGGTGTGAAGGGTCTCACCCTTTATCATCTCAAGAGCCACCTTCAGGTTTGAACACTAGCCATATTCAATTTTGCTTTTTTATTTTTCATTTTGGAACATTTTTGTGACACTGGATTTCCTGGTATCTTGTTGCCTCTCTTTTTTCCTTTTTCCCTTTTCCTTTTCTTCTCTGAAATTCGTAGAAATTCAGACTTGGAAAACAGCCCCACAAGGATTTCAATGAACACTCTATCAAGGATGGCATGAGAGGTTGTTAATTACTTAATTAATTTCTATTTTCTAGTTCATCACTTTCCTTAATCTCTTAATTTGTCTACACTTCATGAAGTTTATTATACTTATTCATATCACTGCAGCTTCTGCTTTAGAACTTCAACGAAATATTGGCTCCTCTTCTGCCATGATTGGTCGCAACATGAACGAGTATGCATATTTCACTTCTGTTAAATCCATAACACAATAAAAAAAACTTGAAGAGAATTAGTTTTCCACCATCTTCTATATTATTTCAATTTACTGATATACCTTTTTCGTTTATTAATACATTTATCTGTGTGTCTGACTTAACTTATTCTTCGAAAAAAGAACTGATTTTTGTTTATTGTAGAAGAAAAAACATTTGTTATATCTAAACTCAGATTGTTTCTACAAATATCTATGACATGCACTGAGTTTTTCTTTTGATTTTCTTTAACTGGTTTGTTGGATGCAATATGTAGGATGCAAATGGAAGTGCAGAGAAGACTGCACGAACAACTAGAGGTAAACATTACACTTTAAAGTCCATATGTAATCATGTGCTTGAAAAATCCAAGGATTTAAACACAGTTAGGTTTTACTTTTCAGTTAAACAGACTAGTTTGAAATACAAAGATGAAACATATACATGAGAAAAACAATAAACCTTGAAATAAACTCATGTTTCTGGTTTTCTTTACATATATGGGACAAATCTATGCAAATATTACGAAAATGGAAATGTCGGAAAAATATTACTAATTATAAACTAAATCGTGACTCATGACGAATTTAAAAACAAAGTTATAAAGACTTCACACAAATTTCTGTGTAAGTAAAATCGTCAGTTTTATTTTTCAAAAATTAATATTAATACTGAAATTGTCTTGCTTCGCTTTTTTATAAATTCATGAAGAATGGAATCCTGATAATTTTGAAGTCGTGGTGAGTGCACATGACTTAGTTCATGATGGATCTGATATAAAAAAAAAAATCCTTGTGTCTGATTAGGCTTGTAACATCATGTTTAACATGGGTTTAGGTGTATTAATGATGATTTGTCAGGTTCAGAAAAACCTTCAGCTGAGGATTGAGGCACAAGGAAAATACATGCAAAGTATATTGGAGAAGGCTTATCACACACTTGCTCGTGAAAACATGGGCACAGGCATGAAGGGTGTGGGATCAGCAGGTCAAGGAAGCACTGAGATGGGTGTGATGAAAGAATTCTGTTCTCTGAATTACCCTTCTTTTCAAGATCTGAACTTATACGGTGGTGGTGGTGGTAGTGAAGAACTTGAAGGGTTTATGGCATCGAACAGTGAGAGTGTGTTTGAGGGAAAGAAGAGAGTTTGCCCCTACAGTGGAAGTGGGAAGAGTCCATTGATTTGGAATGATGATCTCAGGCTTCAAGATTTGGGAACAGCTTCATCATGCATTAGCCCTGAAGAGGACCCTTTCAAAGGGGATCACAAGGTTCAGATTTCACCACCATCAATGGATAGTGACCCCATGTCAGAGATCTATGACACAAAGCCATTGTTGCTGCATGGAGAAAGTGTATGTGTAGGTACCAATCACAAGAAATTTGAAGCTTCTATGAAGCTAGAAAGACCTTCACCACAAAGATCACCCCTTCAACCAGAAAGGAATAGTCCTATGATCAATGCTAGTTCCATGGCACAAGGTACAATTAATTTTCTTTTGGATCATAATCATAATTATTATTAGTCTACAAATTTCACCTTTCACTTTCTCTACATGCATTTATTTTAGTTTCTATATATATACATGCATTTTAATTCTTTTTAGTTCTCATATGTACAATTTTAATATTTTGGATTAATTATATTTTATATGATTTGTGTATTTTGTTCAATTTAATATTTTTATTAGTAAAATACTTAGTAAAGTCTTTTAGTTTTTAAAACATAATAAATTGATCTTTAAGATGTAATAAGTCTCTCCTTTTAATGAAATATTATTGCATTTTAAAGTTAATTAAAAATTGATTACCTTTTTTGGTTAATATTATAATACCAAATTAAGCAAAATATAATAAATAATAAGACTAAAAAAAGTAGTTAAGTCTGAAGTATTTTAATGTGACATTTTAAATTGATAAAAAGATTAAAAATAATATGAATATAAAAAAAGGATAATTTTTATTTTTAGTTTATATAATTAAAAATAATTTATTTTAGTTTATATACATAGTTTTATTTTTATTTAGAATCTATATATGTTTTAAATTTCTTTTATATATACACATATCAATTTCAATCTCTTTTAGTTCTTATAGTCCAAATTTAAAAGACTATGAAAAGATAGTAAAAAAAGCATATATTAGAATGAAAAGTTTTACCTAATATAAATAAAAGGTAATATTTTTTCGAATATAGGAATAAACTAAAACAATGTAAGGTTAAATAGCTTTTTGTAACTTCAAAATTAATCTTATTGAATTAAATGCTTCTTTTTTATGCTCAACATTTAAAAATAGATTAATTTAGTTATGAAAGCAATTTATTAATGTTAAACTAATGGTATTTACATATAATTATTCAAATATGATAATATATATATATTGATATAGCTTTCTGGAAATTAATCTGTCAACACCCTTAATATAATAGTACAAAAATAACTTGTTATACTTATATTTACATATTTATTAAATATTGATGTAAAAAAATCTGAAAAAAATTGAGAGATGGAAAAAATCTTATTTAATCATTAACCAATAATTTCCTTATTTAGGTAATTAACTACAATTTGTATGCGATGTAGGGTTTTGAATTGGTTGTTAGAGAGATGAGAAGTTCATAAGCAGCTTACTTCGGCCACAGAGCTATTGTTTATATAAAGCCTTTGCATGGAAAATCAAAGTTTCATTCTAATTCTATGTTATAAACGCGTTATATTGTACTTGAACAAGAGCTTACAATTATGTCCTTACATCTAACATGTACAATTTTGGTGGATGATTTAATATTGAATTTTGTTAACATACTAATTATCGGTATATATATATATATATATATATATATATATATATATATATATATATATATATATATATATATATATATATATATATATATATATATATATATATATATATATGTATAAATTATTTTGTTAGTCATTGTGTTTATTATATAACTTCTATGGTTTTAAATTTGTTGGGATAATACGTTAGAATGAATTACTGCATACGAATTATTATCTAATTTTGCATTTTTCATTTTGGACTTTAGAGAGTTAAAAGAGTAAGGCATCTTTAAATTGTCTTGCCATGTCTTTTAAAAGTATAAGACTATTAGACATATTAAAACATGACTTTCAATTAGGATATAAAATAAATGATAAAATGTATAATTGATTAATAAATGTATATCATTTTATAAACTATATTAATTATTGGAGATTTCACGCTAGAACTTAAGGAGAATTTATAGTATATAACTTAAAGAACTGAGAATTTATAATATATAGCTAGATACAAATCTCATCTTAAAATCCAATCTTATATAATTAACTTAAACTTAAATTTTATTTTTTAACGTATTATTATAGTCATGAATTAAAACGCATTCCTTAACAACCGAAACATAAAAATAGTATTAGTTTTGGTCATTAATAACCAAACCATATATCTCTCTTAACTAAAACAAAAAACAAATAGTACTTTTAAAATTTTGGTGAACTTATAAATTTCTGTTCCAACCGAAACATATCCATATGCTTTAGTTTTCTTAAATTTGTAAAAATTTTAAAATTGTCACAACGTTTTTATATATTTAGTTTTTATTAAAACTAAAACAAATAAATCAATTTTAAAAGAAAAAAAACATCAATAATGTAAAATATATTTAACAAGTAATATATATATATATATATATATATATATGTGTGTGTGTGTGTGTGTGTGTTACACTGTAAATAGATGTGTAAGTATATATTTTTGTTCCACACATTGGAGTGCAAATAAGATAGAATTAGTTTTTGTTATAGACTTTTAAAGAGAGAGAAATTAAAAAGGAAATAATTTTTTGTATAAATTAAATTAGCTTACATATAAATTAAAGTGATGTTTTCAAAATTTTAAATAAGAGCGTTTTTAAAAAATTAGTTTATCTAGAAATTAATTTGATTTTTTTTTAAGTGTTTTGTGGGTAGAAGCTTCTATAAAAATAAAGTTTCAATAAAATGTATCGGGAAAATATTTTCTATAAGAGTTATAAAAAGGTGAGTTGTTAAGCTAAAATTGATTTATGTATTAACTAATTCGTGGAAATTCTCTCTACTTATAAAAAGTATATTATTTTATTTTTCTTACTATAGGTCTTTATAAGAGAAAAGTTGTTAAAACATATCTCAATATATCTCTTTATATATATTCCTGCTCATTTCTTTTGGTGAGTGTGAAGAACATTCTTTGCGTCGCTATTAAGCATTTTCTTCTCATATACATACGAATTTAAAGCGAGAGAATAATGAATCTCTTTTTCAAATGAAGGAATAATTTGATATAGAAAGAGCATTCTTTGCGTCACTATTAAGCAGTATCTTCTTGTAATTTTATTTTCATAATATAAAATATCCTTTGAGAATACTAATAATACTAATTGTTTTACTCTTTTATATTTAAAATTTTTCATTTTGATTGTTTGGGTCCTTTATGCATATTTAAGAACAATTGATTCTGAATTTGACTCAAATGGTTGTTATAATTTACTTCGTCATCTTTGTATATGTGAGGATTTTATTTGATATTATCTATATCAACAAGTGAAATGGCCAAGTTAAATTCAGTATGGTAGAAATATTTTTTTATAAATTATCATTGAATTTCAATTCTAAAAGTCTAACACCTCAAAATTTTGTAGTTTTAGCTTCATTAAAACACATAGATTCTTCATTTGAATATCCAAATGGACATGTATAATATATAATTAAAATATATACAACTAAAACTAAAAGTATAAGAAATATATAAACATTCTAAATATTTATGAGAGTTTCCTCTCAAGTGGGTACTTATAGAATCATTGCTTCTCAAATCCAAAATAGATATTATCATATATAACATGAATACAACCACAAATAGAAACTACATGTTATGCTAATTGGTTTTTCATTAACAACCTTTTAGGACAAGGTAATTCCTTACCAATTTTTTAAAAGTATAAGTGACACTTCACTTCCAAATTTAAGGTCAGAAATTTTGATTGATTCTCAATTTATCTATTTGAGTCATTTATCTCATAAAATCCTTTAACTTAATACTTACACATATCCCAATAGTATCTCTCCAACTCATTAAATACATATACTCATCATCATAGTAACACTACTTTAGTTATTACTTTTAGCATCATTAATAGAATAATAAAACTAGTAGAGTGTACTAACCATTTCTCAAAATTGAACTAACCCTCTTTACCTATTCTAATATGTAATCTAAATTATTTCTAACCTATTGGTACGATCAAAATTACATTTATATACCAAAATCATCATAAGAATAATTCCAATAATTGAAATTTAAACTATCAACAATTAGTTATTTAACAATCAACATAAATCTATATATTAAATGAATATATATTATAAAGACAACCTTAAACTTTTCATACACTGTCACAACCAATCACTAATCTTTCTGAAACATCTAACTAATCTAAGTAATTGTTCCTTCCAAGTCAAATGAGATGTGTTTGTAAAAGATATTCTTACACTTAAGGGAGTCAAACATTAGACAATATTAAATACAATAATGAAGGAACCATAATTAATTTGTCTTGTATATATTTGTTATTTATACCATGATTATAAGTCTTCACTTTTCAATGGGCTTAGTTTATATGATTAATTACCTTAATTAACTCTATATAATATCATAAATGTTTTATATATTACCTTTAATTAATTACCTAGTCATTAAGATGTTGTCTTAGTTAATATGATATCATTCTGGTATGGATATATATAGACTGAATACGTATTGACTCATATGATCGATGGTTAATCAAACACATGCAGTGCATAAACTATTCTAAATAATTTCTGGACTATATGTTCAACTTATACAATAATTGTTTGTCTTCCAAATAGTAATGAGTTGAATTCTAAGAATATGATATCTTCAATAAAGAATCCAGTCAATAAAAAAAAATTCTCAATATTAAATTGTAAAAGTCTAGGATAATTACAAAAATAACTAGAGGAAGTGGAAGAAAAAATTTAATGTAAATATAGACTTAGAGTTGACTTAGATGAATTCTTCTTCTAACAAATACGTTCTCATATAAAAGAAGAAGATGACAATACCAACTATTAAATATGAAAGAATGGAAAATTTTAAATAATATAATTTAAACTTTTAGCATTTATTATCTCTTCTTAAAAAGAAAAATTATATATCACAAAAAAAAAATATATTAATTGAAGCGATACGATACAAGTTGGTTACCTAGAGTTTGAAATATCTAACACTTATTTTACTTTCTATAAAAAATAAAGATAAGTTGGACCATCAATGGTAAAGGTCCAAGATATATAAAAGAATCAATTTTATGTTACTCCAAGTAAGTTTTTTAGCCAAGAGCTACACTAATGATGATATTCGTTTCCATGAAGTTCCTAGAAGATGATAGTTGAGGCAGACAAAGAGCATCTATCTTTCACTCTCCCTTTTATTCCTTTCGAATAACCAAGTTACTTTTATTTAAGTATATTTCGATAAATTTTTTCGTAAGTACTTCACTAAAAAAATCAGAGAAAAGAAAGTTAAAATTAATTTGTTTCTTGAAATTATTAGTTTACTCATAAGTTAATTTAATTTTTTTTAATTTTTTATATTATTATTTTTAAGTTGTGCATAACTTAGAGAGATGATATATCCTTTTTTTCTTATTTTTCAAGTATTTATATGTATGGCTAAGTTAGTTTAGCACACCCTTAATTTCTTTAGAAGATTTATTTATGTAAGAATTACACCAAATAAAAAAATTGTGAAGGTTAAATTACACTAATTAGTCGATGTAAAAAATATCTCATAAGAACTTAAAGCTAATGATCACATATGTTTCGGAGAATAATTTTTCATAGAAAAGAATAAAATAATAAGAATTAAAATAAAAATTACAAAAAAAAAATTAAAAGTCAAAACATGTTTTTAAATAGAAAAAAATGCGAATATATTTAGCAGCAAAACTATATTCACATGTAAATGTGGAAAATCTACACGATTATATCATGACTATAATTTCCAACACATTTTATAATTTCCCACGATTGTAAAATTAAAATGCAACAAAAACAATGTATTTTAAATAACGTGTAAGACCCTGAAAAATAACGTACGCTGGAGTACGCGTGGCAGCTGGAGAACGAGACACCTCAACAGCGTACGTGGCAGCAGCAGGAAGAAGCATTCCAACAGCGGACGCCAGGTGTCACGCTGCATGGAGTTTGGAGTGGGGAACGCAGTGCAGTGCGTGTCCCTTGGAGAGCACGACAGTTCACTAACGAACGCCAGGTGCCACTACTAAAGGAGTCTGGAAAGCGTTAGTGGAATGCACGTGGCTGACGAGGAGTGGACGTTCGTTCTCGACTGTGGAGCAAAACTGGGTTTTTCAGAAAAACACTCCACTCTCCTCTGCATGCACTCTCTTTCCAAAAATCTGATCTTCCATCTTCCTCCTCCTTCTCTCTAGAAACTCCCATTCTCTCTACCAGAGCTCACCCTTTCTCTTCTTCGATCCCATTTCAGAAACCATAGAAGAACTTCCAGCGTCTCAAGCTTCACTTCGAACCGAACAAACCTGAGTTCTAAAACTGGTAAGTTTCCTTAGGCCTATCCGTCCGTTTTTCTGATACATGCAAACCCAGCTTCGGTTGCATACTGTTATCCCGTCTGAGTCTCTTTTGGCTTATTGAATGTTTGAAATTAGTTAAAGAAGAGTGGAACGTAAGGGTAGAAAGGAACTTAGTTAGACGAAAAGTGTTTAGTACGTTCGTTCACAGATCCAGGTAAGGGAAGCTTATATATTTAATTTATACTTGTATGATTTTATGAAGGCATGATCTGGGTTGTCTGTATGAAATATATGTATATGTGCTGTTCTGGATCTGCATGAACGAACCCTGTTGTGCTGTATGAATATGTTTTCTGTTGGTTGAAATGCATGTTGAATTGGACTCGTATGAAAGATGTATGACTATAGTATAGTTGGATTTATTAATGTGAAGAAAGCTGTATAGTATGTAAATTAATGTGGATATGAAATTATAAAGTATGTATCGTATGAGAAATGTTAAAGTTAAGAAAGTTGGAAAAAATCTGGATATGATAAACTCTTCCTATGATAAAATACGCTCGTCACCGTACGGTCTTATACCGTTCGGTTTTTCCTGGAAATAACTTAGACTGGAATTCTTTCATTTGGAAATAACTCCGCTCGAGAACGAGCGTCCCCATTTGAATGTCTGAGCGTTCGTTTCAGCTCAGCTATATATAAATACCATAAACTTTAAAATACGTAACGTTCGGTCTTATACCGAACGTTCGTTCAAATTAGCGCTCGGTCTTATACCGAAGCGTTCGTCCTAAATAGCGCTCGGTCTTATACCGAAGCGTTCGTCCTAAATAGCGCTCGGTCTTATACCGAAGCGTTCGTCCTAAATAGTGCTCGGTCTTATACCGAAGCGTTCGTCCTAAATAGCGCTCGGTCTTATACCAAGCGTTCGTCATGATTGGTGCTCGGTCATCTGCCTAGCGTTCGCTTTAATGTAGCGTTCGGTCTTAAACCGAACGCTCGTTCTTATTTTTGATTCCTTAACGAACGTAAGTCGCGTTCGTCCAAAATACTTAGTAAATGAATGTTGGCGCGTTCGGTCATTAACTGGTAGCCTCCCCTTTTAAACAAAAAGTTCATAATGTAGTTAAGTATTTATCTTGATGTATCTTCGTACAAGTTGAGTCAACCTGACCTCTTGGTACTTAAAATATTCTGAAAAAGGGTCTTATTATTCTAGAGTCTTTTTGATCATTACTGGGTCCCGCTAAATCTGGTTTTAACGTTCGTCCTCTTCCTTCCGAGAGTTGAACGTTCGTTTTATTAAGAGAGTGGAACATAGAATGAAAATGTGATGAATATGAAATATTAAGAGGTGTGAACACTAGATTAAATGATTATACGATTATGGAATTTGAACGAGCGTTCCATGGAGGAACGTCTCTTATATATATATTTTTGAATATTAAATTTGGTAAAGTATGACTGTGGATAAGCTACGCCAGGCTTGGTCCATCCTGATATTCCGTGACACTCATCTTCACGTAGAGGGGAGTAGTTCATGTGTGGGAATGGAAGGAGGTCCTTAGTCCATAAGTTAACATGGGCGACGTAAGAACGGACTAACCTCGAGTGGCAGCTGATTAGGTATATCCCGGCTACTACATCACTCGGGTGCGAGGACGCCTGTAGCTACACGGTTTCATACAGTCCAGACGGTCGTCTTATATATATATATATATATATATATATATATATATATATATATATATATATATATATATATATATATATATATATAATGTTACATGATGTTATATGTTAAATAATGTCATTGTGTGGAATGATATGTTCATTGTATGTGTTGATGTATATCTTAAATATTATAAGCTTACCCTTTCGTTTTTCCTTGTGTTGTCCATTTGTCTATGTACGTTCGTCCTGTCTTGCAATGATCATCCGTGTGGATGTGAGCAGAAGGCGAGGCCACTCTGGAAGACGTTATCGAGGAGGAAAATTTAGTTGAAGTGGAAGTGAAAGCGGAGCAGTAGGACGTCCGTCTTTTCTTTCTAGTTTAGGACGTCCGCTTTTGTTTTATACGTTCGGTTATTTTATTTTGTAAGACCGTTCGTTATTAGCTTTCACTGTTTTCGTTTTGTATATCTTAACTCTGCATTCTAAGTCGTTCGGCTTTTAAACTCTGTTTATATAAAGACTGCATTGATTTACTGTTAATTGTAATTAATTCTTACTTATGATAATTACTGTATTTTGGGATGTTACAACGTGGCTCAAACAAAAATGTAGTTTAAAACTGTGGCATGAATATTCGTTAGTTGAAAAAGTTAAAATACACAAGAAAATTATATATATATATATATATATATATATATGTATATATATGTATATATGTATATATATATATATATATGTATATATGTATATATATATATATATATATATATATACATATATATGTATACATATATATACATATATATGTATACATATATATGTATACATATATTTAAAATTTTGAGTTAATAACGAAATACAAGCTTATCGACGCATTGTTTCTATTAAGGTTTTAAACTTTATTGAGTTTTTAGTTTACTCGAATTGGACGTAAATTAATTAAAAAAAAACATCAAAAGATGGAAAAGAGAATATGGGAAAATGAGAGAACACTAGTAAAAAATCGGGTTTTTACAGCGCACATTATGCCACGGTTCAACGAAAACCGCAGCATAATGGTGCGCGGTGGCAGTTTTGTAAATAAAACGAACATATATGCCGCGGTTCCCAGTAGAACCGCGGCATATACCCCAGTCAAACTTTGCCTTTGACGCCACGTATGAATAAAAAATTAAATAACAGAGTATATGCCGCGGTTCTCTGCACAACCGCGGCATATACCCTGCCAATTTATTGCAGGTGCTGACTGGGTCAGTGAATTTGAAAAGTTACAGGGGGTATATGCCGCGGTTCCCTGGGGAACCGCGGCATATACCCCCTGTAACGTCTTAACTTCTCTGCTAGTCAGAGAATTTCAGAAGTTACAGGGGGTATATGCCGCGGTTCCCCAGAGAACCGCGGCATATACCCCATGTAACTTCTGAAATTCTCTGAAAGGCAGTTGGGGAGACAGTTGTGCTGAACACGTTTCAGGGGTATATGCCGCGGTTCCCCAGGGAACCGTGGCATATTCGCCTATATGAAATTAATTTAATATTTATTTGAAATATTTCGAGGTATATGCCGCGGTTGCCCGCTGAACCGCGGCATATAGTTTGAAAATAATTTCAAAAATGCCATTTCTGATAATTTTTTAAATTAGTATATGCCGCGGTTGGGGGTTAAACCGCGGCATATAACCCTTTTATACCGCGGTTAAGTAGTGAACCGCGGTAGATTCCCCTGTTCAGAGTTAAAAAACAAAACTTGGAACAGTGCATCGTCTTCCTCGCGCGTTCTCGTTTCTTCTTCCTCCGAACCACCCTTCATCTCAGATTTTGCATTTTTAACCGTTTAAACTCAAAATTGTTCGGTCATTATTCGTTTTTGACGATAAAAACGAGTTTTAGCCGATCAAAATCGTGATTTCCTTGCGTTTTTCACCCTCTCCGCCGCCGCCGCCGTTGTGTTGCGTTTTTCACCCTCTCCGCCGCCGTTCCTCTTCCAGGTATTTATGTCCATTTGCATTTTTAACGTGATTTTTTCATTAATTTTTGCATAATGCTATAGTTTTGGTAATGTATGAAGTTTCTATAGTTTTGGTAATGTATTATGGTATAATTTTTGCTTTAATTTTGATAGTGCATGAAATTGTTATAGTTTATTAATTGTTTGATTGTATGATTGAATTGATTGTATGTTGAATATATTGTATAATTGTATGATTGTAATTTTGTAGAATATTTACGTATGGATCGAAATTGGATTAATTTACCACGCATTAGTGTTGAGTACGAGAGAGGGGTAGAGGAATTTATACAATTTGCGCAACGTAATGAGGGGAGAACTGATAATGAAGTGAAATTTAGATGTCCTTGTGTGAACTGTTTGAATGGGAGAAAGTTGAACGCAACTCAAATTAGAGAACATCTTATATGTGATGGTTTTCTAAGATGCTATACAACATGGATCTGGCACGGCGAAGAAATGGATTTTCCCACTGACTCTCAAAGTGTAAATGTTACTGATTCCACCATGGAAGAAGATCGACCGGATGAAGACAAATTGGAAGACATGATCCGCGATGTTGGAGCAGAAAATTTTGCCAAAGCTCATGTGTATGAGACGATGTCCACTGATGCAGAAACACCTTTGTATGTCGGTTCAACTAAGTTCACACGTTTGTCAGCGGTGTTAAGGCTCATGAATTTGAAGGCGAGCAATGGATGGACTGATAAGAGTTTTACAGAACTGTTGACGTTGTTGAATGAAATGTTGCCAGATGGAAATACACTGCCCACTCGTAATTATGATGCAAAGAAAATTCTTTGTCCAATGGGTATGGAGTATAAAAGGATACATGCTTGTCCTAATGACTGCATTTTGTATAGGAAAGAGTTTGAATTTTTGACAAAGTGTCCAAAATGTGGCTTATCACGATACAAGTCAAAAAACAATACTGAAGATAATGGTCAGATAGAAAAAAATGGATCTGCTTTGAAAGTAGTTTGGTACCTTCCAATAGTGCCCAGACTGAAGCGTTTGTTTGCGAATCCCAAAGATGCTAAAAACCTTAGATGGCATGCAGATGAGAGAAAAATTGACGGGCTGCTTCGTCATCCAGCTGATTCAAAGCAATGGAAAAATATTGATCGACAATTCCCCGAATTTGGTAAAGAGTGTAGAAATCTTAGGCTTGGTTTAGCCACTGATGGAATGAACCCATTTGGTAATCTGAGTACCAATCACAGTTGTTGGCCAGTTATATTGATAATTTACAACTTATCTCCTGCATTGTGCATGAAGAGGAAGTACATGATGTTGTCTATGATGATATCTGGTCCAAAGCAGCCTGGAAATGACATAGATGTTTATCTAAGCCCACTAGTTGAAGACTTGAAGGTTTTGTGGGTTGACGGGGTTGAAATATTTGATGCATTCGCTTCAGAGACTTTTATGATGCGTGCAATGTTATTTTGCACCATTAATGACTTTCCTGCTTATGGTAATTTGTCAGGATACAGTGTCAAGGGTCATAAAGCGTGTCCTAGAGATGTTTTTCCCTCCATCTTTTTTTGACATCATGGTACATTTACTTGTTCATTTGGTTAGAGAAATCAAGTTGTGCGGACCGGTATACTTAAGATGGATGTATCCTATTGAGCGTTATATGAAGATTTTGAAAGGGTACGTTAAAAATCCATATCATCCTGAAGGTTCGATGATTGAAAGGTATATTGCTGAAGAAAGTATCGAGTTTTGTTCAGATTACATGACATCAACGAATCCAATAGGAGTTCCTCGCACAGCATGGTTGAATAAATTTTCTACAAGTAAAAGCATCCGAGGTGTCAATGTGGTGACAAAAGATCGCGAAGAATTGTTGCAAGCGCATCTTTATATATTGAACAACACAGATGAGGTGATCCCTTTTTTGGAAGCACACAAAACCATTGTTAAGAATAAAAATCCAAGACAATCAGAGAAATGGCAATTGATGGAGCATAACAAAACATTTATGTCTTGGTTCAAATCTGAAATTGACAAAGAGCCACATTCTTCTGAAACTTTATTGTGGCTTGCAAATGGTTTGAAGTTTGATGTCGTGTGTTGTACAGGTTATGAAGTCAATAATTGCACATTCTATACGAAGACTTTGGATGATAAAAGCACAGTACAAAATAGTGGAGTCAGTTTAGAAGCTGAGTCACTTCAATTTTCCACATCAAAAGATCAATCTCCTGTACTTGGATCAATGAGATATTATGGTATAATAGAAGAGATATGGGAGGTTGATTACACCAAGTTTTCCGTTCCATTGTTCAAGTGTAAGTGGTTTGACAATAAGAGTGGTGTGAAAATAGATGACTCGGGTATGACACTGGTTGATTTTCGCAAGGTGGGTTATCGAGACGAACCGTTTATCATGGTACATCAACCATCTCAAGTTTTTTATGTCAAAGATCCTTCGTCTGACCATTGGTATGTTGCTCTTCAAGGCAAAAAACAAATTGAAGTTAACGAAGACAATCTAATTAATATTGATATTGCTGACAACCATTCATTTCAAACTACAACAAAGTTGGATGACCAATCTGTAGTTGACGATGATGTACATGCAATTCGGTCAGATCATGATGAGGGAATATACATATGATGAATTGTTAGGTGTGAACTTCCTTCCCTGCTCCATCAGATCCTGCTTTTGTATCATGAATCCATATCTTTATGTATGAATTTTCAATTTGGATACTATTACATGTTTTGTTAATTTATATGATATTACATAAGTCTTGAAAGAAAATTTAATGTTGTTATTTATTTTGACAGATATATGGCTGATCATCCACATTCTTCAGGGGATGAGGCTCCCCCACCCAGATCCACTAGAGGACCCACTAGGATGAAACAACTATTAATCAGGAAAAATAGTGGTGAAAGAACTCCGGTGAATGTGAATGTCACCACGGGTGTGGCAACTGGCCCCAATGCAGATGACTTCCGATCATACCTTGGAGTAGTGGCACGTGATAAGATTAGTATTCTCATTCCATCTTTTGATCATGTGTCCGAGGGTGATCGGAACATTATTTGGCAAGATATATTGGTAAGTTAGTTAATAGCATTTGAATTATAATTTGTTTATATTGATAATTTTGTACTAATACAACTTTATTATGTTTTTTTCAGATGACATTTGACATTCCAAATGTCCCAACACTTAGAAATAAGTGTTTGTCAACTGTTGCAGAAAATTTCAGAAACTTTAAAAGCAAGTTGACATCAAGGTACATCTTTGGACACCTTAAACATAAAACTCCATGTAATGCATATAAGTCCATTGATGAGGAGACTTGGCGGGTTTTTAAAGAGAGTCGGATGTCAGAGGAATGGCAGGTTAGTGTAGTTCATATTATTTAATTCCTCATTAACAAATATATATAATATGAACTCATTAATTAATGTGTATGTGACAGGCAATTAGAAGCAAAGCACAAGGAACAAGTGCTAAGAACAAAAACCCCCACCTATTATCTCGTGGTGGGTATAGCAAGCTTGAGGAGAAAATCCTCAAGCAAAAGGCAGATGCTATACCACCATCTCAGAGTGGTAGCCCTCCTCAGCCTCCTTCTCCACCGTCTAGACACGAGAAATGGAAGTTGGCCCGTATGCGACCATCGGGCACCTACTCTTCCGACTCAGCACGAGAGATTTCTGAAAAAATTGTAAGTTATCACTGTTCCTAAAATAATAAATATTGTCATTATACATACTACATTAAACTATTTAACTGATAATGGTGTTTTGTAATGTTACAGGACGCCTTGGTTGAGCAGAGCTCCCAAGGCCAATTCACTCCAGAGGGTCGCCAGGATATTCTTGCTGCTGCAATTGGACGACCTGAGCACCCTGGACGTGTACGTGCTGCAGGTCCTGGAGTAGGAATTACGGATTATTTTGGGAGCTCTTCTCGTCAGCCTTCATATTCGTACAGCGATACACAAAGGATGACAGAAGAGATCACAAAAAAGGTCCGACAAGACCTTATGCAGGAGATCAGGGCCGAGGTGAGGGCTGAATTCCAGATGCTCTACCAGGAGCAGTTTCAGAGCATGCGCCCGATGCAGTCTCCTATAGAGGAACATGTGGTCCCTCCCCCTCCCACAGGTAAACTTAATAAACATTTATGTGCAATTATTTCTATCTCTTGTATAATCTAACATTTACTCTGACAGGGAGAAGCGGCAAAGGAAGTTGTTCCGCATCAGCCATCCCAGAGGATGACATGGACGATGGTAGTCCATGTCTGCTATACATTTTAGAAGAAGATCAGATGGTGCTGGTAGCTCGTGGAACAGAGTTTAGGTCAGCGACTGTATGTCATGGTATGCAACTATTAGAGGATGAGGTGAAGGTCTCAGTGGATGAAATGATCATGCCAGATGCCTCGGTTCCACTGTCCACGGAAGAGATTTTCACTGTGGAACAAGCATATAAGTCGTTTATCACTTGGCCTAAATTTTTGGTTAAACCAGTTTCTGACCCCTCGGTATGAAATTCTTCTTTACACTTCTCAATTTTAAAGGTTTTTGATTTCAAAACTTATCTTATCTTTTCATGTAACAACAGACGCAGGAACAACAGAAGATTCCTCTATCTGAGGATGACCCTCTTTCTTCATTGCATCTACTTGCTGACATCCTTGATGATAAGCCTTTGGAGGTTCAGTATGATGCTAATGTATTTGGGCATGGCTCTGAGGTCCCAATATACCTTAATAGCCAAGATGTCCGTGAGCTTGCGTCGGGAACACAAGAGTTGAATATTTCAATTATTCAACTATGGACGATGTAAGTCTATGACCAATTATTTATATATAAAATTGATTTATATATCAAGTATCCTTATATCAAAGTTAATTTTTGATTTCAGGTATATGTTTGGGGTCGCTAATAAGTTGGGGCGTTCTGATGATTATGGATTCATTGATCCCCAAGAAATTCATGAATCAAATGATTTTGACCATATCAACATGAGTCTGATAAGAAGTTTTGGAAGGGGCAAGAAAATATACTTTTTGCCTTATATATCCGGGTAAGTGAACTTTGTTAACATAATAATGTTCCATATGTGATTTTAATATTTAATAGTTACGTTATTATGAATTTCAGGCGCCATTGGCAACTTCTTGTTATGTCTGTGCAAGACAACTATGCTTTGTGGTTCTGCTCATTGCACAGGCCTCCTCCCACACAACTCAGACAAGCAATTGATTGGTAAGAACCTCAATGTTTGGACTTTCTTTGTTATATAACTGAATGCTAAAACATTTTTTTATATACAGTTCTATTCCAGCAAGTATGATGATGGACGGGAGATCAATTGCTAAGAGTAGAAAGATTGCTTGGATTTCTCTCAAGGTTTGACATATGCTAAAGTCATACTTTGTTATAATTGTTTTATAACAAATGTTATTCACTAACTATTATCAACTGTGATGATATATTGTAGTGTAACAGACAAAATGGGTCATATGAGTGTGGATACTATGTAATGTATTGGATGACCCATATTGTTCGTTCTCACATCACAAGAAGCTGGGAAACGGTAATATTTAACTTTAACAAATTTTGATTTTTTAACAAATGTTGAATTCATATACACTAATTAAAATGAATTGTCTTTTGCAGAGATTCAAGACTACTACACCAGTTCCTGAGAAGTCCCTACTATTCATTAGGAACGCTGCTGCGAAGTATATAGTTAGATTATACAATAGCTCTTAGATTTAGATTTAAACAATGCATTTGATTAGCTTTTGATTTCTTAGACTCTCTACTTTATTTGATGTTGAAATACATTTGAACATGTGTTTGTTATGTTGAAATTGCATTTCTGTAAATGTTTTTATATGCAGGTCTGTTTTTGTGGTAGTGGATATCACAAAAACAGACCTGCAATTTTAAAAAACTGCAGGGGAATATGCCGCGGTTCTAACCACAACCGCGGCATATTCCCCCTATATGCCGCGGTTCTAACCACAACCGCGGCATATAGTGCTTCGTTTTTTTTTTTAAAAACGAGACATATGGCCGCGGTTTTGACACTAACCGCGGCATATGTGTCGGCCTATATGCCGCGGTTCAACCGCGAACCGCGGCATATAGTGCATTTTTTAATTATTTTTTTTGAATTTTTTTTTAAAAAAAATGAATTTAGGCAGCGGTTCCCTAGACAACCGCGGCATATTGCGCAGACTATATACCGCGGTTATGACCGCGGCATAAAGTGTCTGACTTACTACCGCGGCTGAATATGCCGCGGTTCAAGAACCGCGACGTATAGTGAAAATCAACCGCGGTAAAAGCCCCTCGCTGCACTAGTGGAACACTGAAATGAGAGTGACGAGTCGTATGGAATTGCAACAAAGATGTGAAGAACTTTTGATAAGATCCAATCTATGGTTCACCAAAGAACCTAAGAGGAGCAAAACTAGAATAGGATACCTCAAAATTTTAGTTAATTATTTAAATATGTTTTTCTGAAATTAGAAATTTTTAATTTTTTAATTTTTTAATTTTTTTTAAAATTTTTCAAAGAGTTAAAAATTTTATTTGCACCCTAAGATAATTGTTATGTAATGCGTTTAATAAAAGTAATAACACGAATACTTAAATATTTTAATAACTTTTGGATAGATAAAAAAAATAAAAAGTTTATAAATAATATATATATATATATATATATATATATATATATATATATATATATATATATATATATATATATTCATTTTATTAGAAGTTTCATCTCTTTTAAATTTCTAAAAATTTTAAATTCTAAAGATAATCATAACATTGTTTTGACAAAATATAGTTATAAGGAGTTAGCATTTGACAGACTTAAGTTTAATTGATCACATTTTTCATCTAAGTTATTAACTAATTTTCCATTTAAGATTCAACCTATTTTTTATGTTTGGTTAAAAGAAGATACTATAGATATAAGATTTAACTTAACACTATCAAATATAAGGTGTTGCTCACTCCACCATCACCCCTTGCTCTCTCCACCATCCGATTCCTTTTTTACCTCTCTTTTTATTTTCTCATTCCTATTTTACCTATTGTAAAATTTAGGGTTAATATTTTTTAACATCTACCCACTCCAATCCTATACATGTATGCAGCGATAACTCTTCTTCCTCTTTATCGTTCGTCCCCTCATTGTTTCATTGTGTTCTTATTCTTCTTTTTCACGTTCCTCTTCTTCCTCTCATTCTTTAATTGTGATAAAATTATGGTCTCAGAATGTGATGGACTTTCATTAGCTGGTGTGCTTAGTGAGAGATTGCAAGTGGTGGTGGAAGGAATTGATCGGCGGTGCCAAGATCGGTGTGTGGTGGTGCTTGAAGGATTCGTCGTGATGCATAATAAACCCTAAAAAAAATAAATGTATAATCTTTAAACGGATGTGAGCATCCCTCAAGGATGTTAACATCCGTTTAAGGAAAAACGGATGTCGATATCCGTTTAAGGAAAAACGGATGTCGATATCTGTTTTGCCTTAAATGGATGTTGACATCTGTTGATGAATGCTCACATCCGTTTAAAGTTACATGTTTATTTTCCAATTTATTTTTACTAGTTTATTTTTTTTTATATTATTTTTGGAGATATTTTAATAATGTAATTTATATGTTTTGATGTATTATTTTTTAATATATTTTTGATGTATTTTAATAATGTATTTTTGAAAATCTTTATTGTTATTAGTTTATATTTATATTTTTTTTTGTATTTTGGAGTTATATATAATTAGTTTTTTGTTTTAATGTTTTTGTATAATATATATTTTTTATATATGGTTTTTGTATTCTTTAACAATTTTATAATTATATAAAAAATTGTTTATTAGTTTAATTGTATGAAATATATAATTTTATTTTATTAATATTTTTGTAATTAAAACAAACGGATGTGGTGGAGTTGGGATCTGAGAAGAGAGAAGGAGAGTTGGGAGGTGGGGCTGAGTGAAAAGTAAAAATGGATAGAAAGATAGGTTTGAGTTAAAAGTAAATAAATAGGGTTAAAAGTAAAAAAATATTATTTTTGTAATTAAAATTTTTTTGCAGAAGATTGGGGAGGTGGAGGGAGAAGTAGTGGTGGTGGAGGGAGCAACACCCTCAAATATATTGCGGGGAATTCTAGAATTGGATATAAAAGAATTTTTCTTATTGCGTATTATTAACTCATTTTAGTATCTTTTGATATTATTTGTAATTAGGGATGAGTTAAACTCGTTGTAATTTTTTATAAGATTAGTGAAACTCTTTAAGAGATTCTAAGAAAGAAATAAATGTAATTTAAATTATATGAATTAGTATAAAATTTGTGTTTTATTATTTTTCTTATTCAAAAGCTTTTATAAATTTTTTTAACATTATCATCTAAACATATCCTTATGTGTTAATATTTTGAAAACCCATCAGACGACTTTTGCAAAAAGTTTTAAAAACATTATTCACCTCACCTCTCCCCTCCTTTCCTCTTCCTTCCTCCCATTCTAGTATTTTCCTGTGTATTTCAATATATATTAAATTCATTATCTCAACAAATTGTCAAATTATTTCAAAGTTTGAGAAAAAGTCTTTATTTATAGAGTTTTCAAAATATTGTCGTCGTTCTTTCCACTGCAAGTTGTTGCTCATTCTCTTAATCGCAAGTCACTACTTGATGTTACTATCATTAAGAGCGTAAACCATACCACCTTGAAGTACTACTCCTGGTCTGAGTATTCACACCACTCCTATTCTAAATATTCGCACCATTCTTGGTACTTAGCAACCTTTGCCAAGATTTCCTTTGAGTATTCACACCACTCCTGGTACTAGACTATGTCACCTAGATTTTCGTTGAGTATTTGCAGCACTCATGGTACTAGACTACCTCTCTTAAATTTCCTCAACTCAAACTGAGTTCAGTTGTAAGTGTTTTAATTCTCTCCAAAACTACAATCAACGATTGCTTATAAGTCGTTCAAACTATTACTCTCATAGAGAGGATATGATTATGATACAGAGCAGTCTAAACACTCACATATGTTTTTCTCTTTTCTCTTTCTCTCTTTCTTACAATCAGTAAGCAATATAACAATGAAGCTTGAGAATGTTTCTTTTCTTCTTTTCTCTTTTCTCTTCTTCTCTTTTTCTGCTCAGATATTCTTCTCTTTTGAACACTTCTAAGGATAATTATTTCGTTGTAAGCTTTTCTCTTTCTATCCTCTTGATTTTTCTTTCAAAAGCTTCTAAGGATAGATATTTCGTTGTAATATTTTTTCTTGCTATCCTCTTGATTTTTTCTTTCGAAAGCTCTTCTATTTAAAGGCTTCTTCAATAAATGTCCGTTAGGCTGAGTGTTCACCTTGATTCTTATGCTTTCTCTTTCTTCGTGTACAACAGCTGTTGGATAAGTCAACTTGTCAGAGTAGACATACTTTTTAGTACTTTGCTTGAAATAGGTAGTACGTCCTTTTAGGCATGGCTTCAATTGAAGAACATTATGTGAATACCTCTTTTGTATCTAACATCCACTTCTGATATTTTGGTCTAAAACTTTGTGGATGCGTGTAGAATAACTAATCTGAAAAGAGTATAGTAAATTGTGCATGCATTAGATATGTCTTTTCTTATCACCTTTGTTGTTTTTGAATTTTAAGCATTTAATGTCATTTAATACTTGCTCAGAACAACAAAGTGTTTTTTTATTTCCTACCATTAAGGTAACATTTGACAATTAAGCTTTTCTCTTAAAGATACCAAGCGTTGAGTAAAACTTCATTGTTGGACGAAGTATTGTTTTAGCTCCTGGTACCATTTAGGAAAGTAAACACTTCTTTTTCTTTTCATCCCTTCTTTAGAGATATGGCGTTTAGCTTGCTTGTGTTTTCTTTTGTATTTAATCTTTTAGTCTTTTAGTGTGTTTTGTCAAATACATCGTCTTGACATTGTTATGTTTTCGAGAGCTAAACAGAATACCCTTTTGGGTATGATAAGTTTTAAGTGTTTAGCTTTAACTCTCTTAGGCATAATAACCATTTAGCACAACACTTGGGTGTTTTTAACCTAGATGTTTTTCTATTTCTTAAGAACCTAAGTTTTTTCCTAAGGTTTTCTATGTTAGGGATTCAGGTTCTAAGTTTTGTGTAGGTTTTCTATGTTGGGGATTCAGGTTCTAAGTCTTATGTTTTCACCCTAAGTTGTTTTCATATTATTATCCTATTTTAATGTTATTTGATTAAACTTCAAAAACATGAGAGCGTTTAGGCGCATAGATGATTTGTCTTAAGACACCTTTCGAGAGCGTTAATTGTTTATGTGAGGAACAATTCTGGGCTCTCTTTCACCATCCTCACAACTATAGTTTTGGTCTTCTTCACACACTTCTCCACCTTTCTCCACCTTTCTCCACCCTTTTTGCCCTTCTCCACCATCCACACCTTATTGATGCCTTTATCAACCCTCTTCACCTTTGCTAACATTCTCACCCATTGCACCATCCTTCATATTTCATTTTGACCCTCGAGCCCCTCTCCTTTCATCTCCCGTCCTTCGATTTCTAGTGGTGTTGTGCCTCTTCCCTAATGTGCACACGTGGTGCTGGTGGTGCGGGTGGTCGTCTTCCTCTTCTCCTTTCGTCTTCTCGTTGCGCTCAAGGTCCAGGTTTGTTCATTCTCTCCTTCACCAATGCATTTGATGGTTAATTCTCTGATGCATTTGATGGTTGATAAAATTAATTAATTGTTGGGGTAGATAGATGTATGGAATGTATATCTAATTTTAGTGTAATATGTATATGTAATTTGTATGTTAAATTTGTGCAGATGAATCTGCAGGGACGAGGCGTAGAAGCCTTAACCTTATTTCGAATTGCAATTAAAACCTTGCTAGCTTTCAAAACGTAGTTCATGCCTTGACGCGTTTTGAATTACAACGAGCCTTAACCGGTTTTTGAAAGCTAGGGCGACGTTAACCGTATATTATGGTTAAGGTTTCACTAGCTTTTAAAGCCGGTTTAACTAATACGTTTTTTAATTTATTTTTTATTTGTTTGTTTTTTCTCTAATTTTTGTTTTTGTAATATTATTTTTAATTTTTTTAATTTGTTTTGTTTTTTACATTTTCTGTTTTATTATTACATTTTTATATTTAATTTACTTAGAATAAATATGTTGTTTAAAAATATTGTTATGTATTTTATAAAATTAGGAATTCAATTTAGTTTTGTTATATAATTTATAATTTTATATTTTTTTATTTATTTAATTATATTTTTTTATTTTTTATTTGTATTAGAATTTATTTTAACTAGAAGTGCGTATGTTCATCGTGGTGAGAGTTCATCACAAGGTGAACGAAGAAGACCTATGCCATCAGCTCGTAGAGTATGCAGAGAAGAAAATAATGTTGACATCGTTGGGGAACAATTCATTATTGAAGAGTATGAGGACTAGGGGTGGGAAAAATGAAGTTCAGTGCACTGTACTATAAATAATTGTAGTTAACTATAAAATAGTTCAAGTGAACTGAACTGAACTAAAAAATAGTTCAAAGAAATTGAACTGAACTAGTTTTTAGTTCAGTTACACTAGTACAATTTAGTAAACTGGTACAGAAAACATCAACAGTAATAATACTAAATCCTAACAGCAACTAGACTAAAAACTAAATTGATTTTAAGGTACTGTGGGAATTGTGATTGCAAATGATGATTAATGTTCCTCTGAGGAGTCATTGCGTTGAAGAATAAAAGAACAAGTCTGGATCTTAACGCCTATAAACATACGTTTTAATATTATTTTTCAATTGTTATATTCTTTGACCTGTTTTTTAATATTTTTACATTTACCATAGATTACATAAAAATGGTAACTGTTGGTTAAAAAAATAATTTAAACGATAATATTAATTATATATTTTGTATTAATTTATTATCTTTTAAAAACATACAAGAAATATAGGATACAACAAATTATGAACTAAGTCAATTTTTAGTTTGTATAACTTTGTTAATGTGTAATTTATAGTCCGTATGAAAAACTTAATGAAAGTTCTTTTAAGTTTTTAAAATCAATTCAGCCTCATATACCAGTGGTTTTAAGTTAAAATCCGTATGAACTAGTTTTTAGTTCAGTTACATTTAAAGAAAAATCTGTGCTTCCAGTTAACTGTACTCAAACTGTATAAAGTTCAATTTCTTTTAACTGTATTGTATAATAGTTTATTAGTTTTTAGTTAAAAAAAATTTAGTGTTTTTAAGTACAATATAGTATGGTTTACTGTAGTTACAGTACAGTTCATTGAACTATGCCCAGCCCTAATGAGGACTATGTTGAGCATGACGATGTTGAGTACGACGATGTTGCCCAACAACAACATGAAGAAGGTGAATTCTCAGGAAGTCCACATGGCACCTCCGTACTTACTTATTACACCAAGTATGTTGTGTTTGCCTTTTGGCAAGGTCGAGTTAGTACACAACCTAAATGTTAATTTCTACTTAGTTGGTTATATTTTTTGTTGTTGTATATTTTGATCTTGTTTTTATGTAGGATAGAGGGGAGATCAAGGTGATCTCCCATGGGAAAAAAAGTGCTAAAATTTGGATGATATCATGAGGCTATTGGGCCTTTTATCAAAATGTCGGGGTTGAGTTCCCTTGTGAACTTATCCTATGAGTACGTAAATCATGGATTTGATCCTTGTGCTTGCAGAGATATGACACCCTGAGACTAAGACTTTCCATCTCCTATGAGGTGACATAATTGTCATATTGTCAACAATCTGTTGCACTTACCCATTATGGGTCATTTGTGAGATCGAGCAGTTAGAGTATGAGAGACTCTATATCTCATATCATGGATCTCTTGGTCGTAGACCACACCAAAGCTATAATTGTGATGACATGAACACGCGACCCTAAACTTAGGCTGAGTTGACTAATTAAGGGAGGTCTACAAGGAGTGTTGTGAATAGGAGTTTTGGGAATGTGCCACTCATGCGTGTCTATTCCATCTGGTGGATGCACCATTTTTCAAATAAGAGTCTCATTCAAGTGTTGTACATGCTTATGTTTCGAGACTTGAATGCTTGTGTGAGATTTTTCGTGAAGCTCCACGACATTCGTACATTCATATGACCAGTTGGGGATGCTAGCCTTACTAGCACAAAAATATACACATATTATAAATTAAATAAAAAATTAAAACCATTAAGACATAACCTAAAAATAAAAAAAAAACAAAACATGATACAAATTATATTATAATTAAAAAATATTAACATATTAAAAATTAACTAGTAAATAACAAATAACAAAACATATTAAAATTCAAATAATAATTAAAAAATATAAACATATTAAAAATAAAATCAAAAGTTAAAAAAATTAAGACACATAAAAACTTAACTAATAAAAAAATTAACTAATAAATCAAAAATAACAAAAAAATATTCAAAACTAAATAATAAATAAAAAACAAAAAATATTAAAAATTAAATTAAAGTTAAAACATTAAAATTAACTAATAAATCAAACATAACAAAATATTAAAGTTTAAATACTAAATATAAAATATTAGCGTATAATAAATTAACATATATCATAAGTTAACAATTAAATAAATACTAAAAATAAATAAATCGCAAACATATTATAAATTAAATATAAAAAAACACTAACACATAATTAAACAAACAAACATATTATAAATTAAATTTAAAAGAAAAGTTAAAAAGTGATCATATTTCCGAATCACGTTGATCCTTGATCAACTTTCGAAAGTCGGCGAACCTTTAATTGGCTTTCAAAAGTCGGTTAAGGATTTAATGTGGGTGGACTCTTAATCAACTTTTGAATGTCCATTAAAGGTTCACCAACTTTTAAAAGTCGGTTAAAGATCGACCGTATTTCGAATCATCCTAGATCTTTAATCGGCTTTCGAAAGTCGATGAACCTTTGATCGACTTTCGAAAGTCAGTTAAAGATCCAACGTAATTCGAAATATGGTAGACCATTAACCGATTTTCAAATGTTAGATTAAGGGCTCGCCGACTTTCAAAAGTTGGTCAAGGCTCCACTGTATTTCGAATCACGTTGACTTTTAATAGGATTTTGAAAGTTGGCGAACCTTTAACCAACAATCGAAAATTGGTTAAGGGTGTTCTAAAACTTAACATTTTACTTGCCTTGAATGTCGGCTTCAACCTTCGACTCTGACGAACCAAACTACGACAACAACCACCACGAACACACTAGGACCACCGCGAACACACCGGGACCACAACCCACACAATAGAAGAACAGAAGTAGGAATAGAGAGAGTAACTTAGTAAAGAGTAAGAAGAATGAACAAGAAGAACTGAGACTCAAGAGGAGGGTACAACTGGTATATAAAACATCATTTATTATTGGTTGTTCAAATTAAGCGACCATCATTAACCAATCACCGGTGCAAAGTGTAGTTCATTATGGTTCATTAAATGAAGGGCATTAATTTCAATTAGGAGGTGTAGGGCGAGATTAAGGAGGTGTAGGAAGAATGCCAACATATATTGAACATGTACAACTTGTTTCATAGATATTTGGGACCATCTAGTGTTCCCTCCACTACTATACCTTGGTATTGTGTTGCCTTTTTGGATGCGTATACTCGGTTTACATTGTTTTGCTTGCTATCTAATAAATATATCACATGTTTTTCGTGCTTTTCATCGATACGCTAAATTACAAACTGGTTATAAACTCAAATGTATTCAAATAGATAATGCCATAAATTTGTTTCATTGCATTCATATATTTCATCTCATGGTATTCGTTACCGTTTTACTTGTCCACACATGCACCAGCAAAATGGTAGTATCTGTTGAGAATCCAAGTGTGAGTCCAAGTCCCACATTGGATAGAAATGAGAAAGTAGAGCAGTATATAAAGATGAAAGACCCATTAACCCATTGCCTTAAGGTTTTGGATAGAGAGTGGTGTCGATCCCTTATATAGTTGGCTCAAATGTTATTAGTGTTTGTGTAACCCACAAGGAGCCTCCTCCTCGATAGACCCAATAGTGGTATCATAGCCCATGGTTCAGGTCTGGTGATCGGGCTCAATTAAGTACGTCCCTCCATGATCAGGTGAAGCCTTGGCAGGTGGCTAACAGATAGCCAGATGAGTCATGAGAGGTAGAGAGCAAGAGATGCTCAATGTTGTGAACCTGGATCGTGAAAGAGGGCAAAGAGATGCTCAGTGTTGACCATAGTGTACTCGAGGATAAGAAAAGACTTCCGCTATAGGGGAGGTAGAGGTGGAGAACCATAGTCCTTTGTTTGAGGGGAGGATGTTGGGTACAAACAAAGTCCCACATCGGATAAAATAAGAGATGGACATGAGTTTATATACACATAAGATACCTCCATTGGTAAGAGGCCTTTTGGAGTGGTACCAAAAGCAAATCCGTGAGGGCTTGAGCCAAAGCGGACAATATCTTATTAGTGTGGAGATCTATGTGTATGTGTGTGTGTTGTACCTCCCTACAGTATCGAACGCAAACATCGCCATATCACTGAGGTTAGTAAGCCCTTTCTTGTTGTTGCTTTACTTCCTCTTCACTTATAAGGAGAAGCTTTCACGGACATTATGACCAATTATACCATGTTTCGTGTGTTTTGTTGCGCATGTTACACCAAATTACAAGCTTATATATGTCTATCTCCCACGGGTCGTGTTTATGTTTCTCGTAATGTGATCTTTAATGAATATTTTTTTCCCATATGCTCACACACCCAATCCTTTTCAAAATACATCTTCAAACTCTACTTCTTTATCTTCTTCTTCCATCCTTCAACGCTTTTACCCACTTCTTCTTACCCTACTAATCCCTCTATGTTTCCTAGATCTCTCTCTGCATGATGATACTTCTCCATCCTCTAAATGTTTCTCCCTTAACCCCTCCGGAGCCACAATCTACTATTTCTCCCACCTCTTCATTGTTGAAAAAAAAAGTGACACACTAATATAGAACTCTTCAATTCATTGTGGTGATTTATATTGGATCTTGAGAGCTTTTAAATAAGTGTAAATAAGGTCTTTCGAAAAGTAGAAAAAAAAAACTAAAAACAAAATATCAACAAACTCAAAATAAGAAAACTACATAGTATTATCTCTATCAATCTACATAATATTGCACCTAAATAATAAAAACTACCAATCTATATCTTATCTCTATCAAACTAATATTATTGGACTCAAACTAATAAAATAAAACTCGAACAAAATTACTAATAAACTCTTTCTTAATTTATATCTATCTAACGAAACTCTTTTATAAATTTAAATTTTCCATTCTTCAGCACTGCATTCCAGCTTTCTATGTACATCATCCTGCACTAGGCTTGTTTCTTTCAACTAGATTTGGATTGTTCATTTACTTCATGATTAACTTCTCCGTTGCTTTGACCGACTTCCCAATTATCTATGTCGACCTTATTCTCATTATGGTCATCCTCTTCTTGACCTTGACCGACTTGTCTTTAACATTTGTTGATTTGTTCTTTTCTCTGACCGTCTTTCCAATAACCTTGCTACCACCAAAATCTAATGCAACTTCAACATCATTGTTTCCAAAATTGATTTGTCAGTGGCTACTTCAGTATAATGGTGGTTTTGCATGCTAAAATTCTTTACTTTTTCTTGATGCATCCCATTTAGCTTTCCTAGACATTATATCTCCTAATATTTTTCTTTGAGTTTCTTTTCCACGATGTCCACCCTCATCATTATGACCTCCAACATCTTTGTTGAGCTTTGCATGACCTCAACCACTTTTGTCGAGCTCTATATCATCATGGTCGTGCTTTCTTTGCACTCTGACGAGGTCTCCACTTCCACATTCTTTACCAAGGTTTGTAGGCTATCCAAGGATCCCAACAATATGGTTGGGCATGACTTATCCTCACCCGAGCTCCCTTCATGCTACTCCTAACTGTGTAGAGGCACTACTAAGCTAACCGAGTTGTTCTCAAGTACAACCGGACTACTTGGTCTCCATACAACAACATCTAGGCTTTTCAATTTGTTGATCAAGCCTCCTACTTAGCTCTCTAGCGCCCATTGGTTGTTTAGGCCCTCTGCCGATATTTCCAGTCTCTACATCATCCTAGAACCCGGATTTAGCTCGACATTCAGTCTATTCAATAATGTAGAAAAGGATTTTAACGTCTGTTATTTTGGGATTTTAACATTTGATCCCGACCCGACGTCTTTTTGGGAGACATTAAAGGGACGTTGGACCCCATAGTCAGATGTCTATGTAGACGTTAGACTACACAGGTCAAACGTTTAGATAGGTGTCGGACTACACAGGTCAAACGCCTATATAGACGTCGAACTACACAAGTCAGGCATTTGCTGTGGGAGCTTCTATGGGAAACCTGCATCATGGTATGCAACTTCTCTTCAAGCGCTCTTTGTATTTCCTTTTGTTGTTGTAGTTGCTCCATGAATCGTTGCTCCATTGATCTCATTCTTTGGTTGAGCCTTTCCTCCCACTGAAGATCCATCTTCCTCAATGCCTCCTAATTCATGGATTGAATGTTTTTTTGTGTAGGGCCAAACTAGTCACGAAGACTTAGCACACGAGCTAAACTGCACCAAAACGCAATGAAAACGCATTTTAGTCGGTTCAAATGAAAGAGAATTCATCAAAGAGTAATGTAATTGAAGTAAAAATAATTTTAAACGATGCAAAAGTGGGAAATCGAACCTTAAAATCGTAGTCCGCGGAGAGAAAACGCGAGGTAAATGATGAATAGTGAGTACGCGTAACTGTTGTCTCGCACGCGGGTATGGTAATAGCAGACCATTAGACGTCAGCTCCCCTACCTAGCTGACATTTAAAGCATTTAAAAATTTATTTTGGCACACACTTTAGACGTCCGGGATGAGGGTGGCTGATGTTTAAATGTTGTAAACGTCAGAGTGGGGGATCAAACGCCTAAATGGAGTAAAAAAGTAACTTTTTAGATTCTGGGCTGAGGATTTAGACGTCTGGCCCCCATATCCGATGTCTAAATAGAATAAAAAATTATTTTTTTTACTTTTTCGTTTAGTTTTGGCGTCCATTCGGGAGAGTCGACGTATATGAGTATTTAGACGTCTGGGCACCCCATAACCGACGTCTAAATAGAATAAAAATTTATTTCTTTTTACTTTTTCGTTTAGTTTTGGCATCCATTCGTTAGAGCCGACATATATGAGTATTTAGACGTCTGAACCCCCATAACCAACGTCTAAATAGAATAAAAAATTATTTTTTTTACTTTTTCGCTTAGTTTTGGCGTCCATTCGGGGGAGCCGACATATATGAGTATTTAGACGTCTGGCCCCCCCATAGCCGACGTCTAAATAGTTGTTTTATTTATGGAAATGCTGCCAATCATTTTTTACATTGGATATTCGAGGGTCGGACATCTAAAGGGTGACGTTAAAGGCCTTTTCCGCACTAGTGATTCTTCACCATAAAACCCAGTCTATTCTTCACTGCAAAACCCAGGTTGAACTTAATACATAGTCTCCAACTCAGAAGGTTACTGTTCGAGTTTTATGCCATCAACTCAGAAGGTTAGTGTACGAAATTTTGCATAAGAAAGGATAAATTTAAATTGTTAGAAAGAAGTTAAATGGAGGCTGGAATGCTAATGCTTCATCTTTTCATAAACTGTGTTACCTTTTCTAGGATATAAGAAAATAATGAACATAAAACAAAATTTACAAGTCGACTGTTATTAATAACCTTACCTGATTGGCCCCTATTGTAACCATTACTAAAAACTTGTGCTAATTATTTTCATCATGCGTTTTTGGGAAGTTATATGTAACTTGTTCAAATTTTGGTAATACCTTTTTTGGTCCAAATTTTGGTTGAGAATGTTGGAAATGGTCCTAATAATTTATGTTCAATTTAGTCTTTTTTGCAGACGATGTTTAAATCGTTAACGGCGCATTGCCCAGGTGTGCAATAAATGACACATCACGCTTGACACGTCGTCATCATCTCCTACCTCCAGAAGCCCTAATTTCCTCTACACAGAAACCCTAGCCACCACCTAACCCTAACCGCCACTGCCACGGTCACGGCCAACCACCATCTTCACTCCTCCATCATCTTCTCCACCACCTAAGCCCTAATTTTTGAGAATGTATTTCTCATTAGGGTCTCAGCTCGCTAGACCACCATCTTCGCGCATCATCTTCCTCGTGCTTCCAAAACCTTAGGCCTCCACCATCGCTGCGTAGCAAAGCCCATTTCAGGTCATCGCTGCCGTAACAATCGCACCACTCAACGCGAGAACCTACAACCAACATATCTCTATCCGCAACGCCATCAAACCTGCAGCAAATCATGAGTCTTCCTCCTCTAGCACCAACCTAAATCGCGAGTTTCGTACAACATTCATAGCCAACAACGGAATCTCCACTACTGTCGCTACTACTACCACTCTCCCTTCTTCAACGCGCCGTCGTGGCACACACCTCCATCATCCTCGCCAACCCCAAACCTGCAAACCACAAGAACTAGAAATTTGCATGACCACAAGCTTAAATTGCAAATCCCTCTGGCGAACCGATCGGCTCCCGTGCTTCCATCGTTCGGTAGCCTCACCCCTTCAGCAATTTGGTTCCCTTCTTCTTCTTCCTCACTGATCGGCCTCTTCCTGCCTTCTACCTCACTATGCCTGAAGGGAATCCACGTGGGCAGTTAAATGCCATCTCATTTGGATTTTGCAGAGTTGGAAAGTGCACCGTTAACGATTTAAACGCCGTTTGCAAAAAGGACTAAAATGAACATAAATTACGTTCTTTAGGACAACATTGAACAGAAAAAAAATTAGGACCATTTCGAACATTCCCAACAAAAATTAGGACCAAAAAAGATATTAAACCCTCAAATTTTATGTTAAATTTTTTAAAGGTCCTAAAGGGCTAAAAAATATAAATAAGTTTATTTTATATTTTATGCTATGACAAATTGTAAAACAATATATACATTATAAGAAACGTTACGAAAAGGGAAAATGATTAATTTAATGTTGATTGTTGTAATTTGGGTCACCGTTTATTTTTTTTGTTATGAATTCCTTTACTTTTCTTGATAATTTACCTTTTGCAATTTACTCTAATTTTCTTGTTACTTTAATGCAACTTATTCTATCAATACACTTACCATTTGTCAACACCCAATTTCGTACAAGTAAGTAAATAAATAAAAATAAAGAATAAGAGAATAATAATTAATGGTTCATAAAAAGAAAAAGGAAGAAGAAAATAATAAAATAATTTTCCTTAAAAAAATGTGGATACATAATTTTCAAACTTTAAAATATTTTTGAAATATTAGTTTAATATGGTAATAATTTGAATCAATATTATGTCAATAATTATAAGCAATAATTAAAATAATATATTGATATAATTTGTTACGTCAGTTTCTTTTAAAGAGAAAAATATGATTTTAAAATGGACAAAATTTTCTGACAATAATGATAGTCAATGTGTTGAATATTATTTGATTTGTTTTTCCTCAAACCAAGACCATTAATTTCCCTATTTAGTTCATTGTCAATTAATTCACAATTAAGGCCAAATTACCATAATATTACAATGTGTGTATATAAATACACACCTAGTCATAGAAAAATGGAGGACAGAAAAAAAAGAATAGAGAGGTACTAAGAAATAATAGATAGAAAGAGTGGGAGAGAGTATTGAGAAAAATAAGTTCTCATGCTAGAGGAACTTTGTCAACAAAAATTACCAAGGAAGAACCAGGGAAGCACTAAAAGGTGAAAAGGTATGTCATCTTTGCACCCTTCTTTTTCTCTTTTTATTGTACTTTGAAGGTTTTTTTCTAAAGATATTATTTTTTACACTACAAACAAATAACATTTTTTTAAATCATAAATTTTGGAGTACAAGTATATGTCAGCCTATGGTCGATTTCTTTCCTTGTCGGGTTCACTTTTCAAAAATCTAAAACAATCCATAATAATTCTCAAACAAATTCACAAAACTTGTTTAGATAAAGAACTACGTGATCCCTGATTGTCCATCATAAATGGATATACGCAGGAGTAAAATCAATCCTTGTCGGGTTCATAAAACAAAATATTTTTTTGGTTTCTTGTTAGTTTCTTTATATTCTTTTTTTTAGGGAAATTAAATATTTTGACAAACCATGTCAACTTTATACAGTTAATTAAAGGTACCGCTTTTAGGCAAGCGCAATAGGGTGCTAATACCTTCCTTACGTGTAACTGATTCCTGGACTTAAAATCTAGTTTTTGCAGACCACGCTTTTATTTTATGGTTTTTCATAGTTTTTCCAAAATAAGTTATGGTGGCGACTCCCAAAATCTTTTCAAAAACCTGTTCATTTTCAGTTCGTCATGTCGTTGCTATCCCGGTTGCGACAAATGACGACTCCACTAGGGACGCTAGAGAGTTAGGCCTGGTTAATTAAATGTGCAAATTAACGTGGTTTCTCATTATATATGTCTTTTCCCTTTATTTGTCTATATGGTTGATTTTTTTCATTTCGATAATTTATTTATATTCTTTTTTATTATTATTGGAATAATTATTACTGTACATATTATGAGTGGGACCATATACCCGGGTCTGAGTGTAACATAGAATTAGAGGTGTCATGTCTGGACTATTTCCAGTTTGACTATCGTGAGAACCCCAACTAGTGTCTGTTCTCTTCACATGAAATTTCACACTTAGTTGTGTTTAAACTAATGTGAAAAATACTATGAAAAAGACCTTAGCTCGGGTGGCCTTGATTTTAGGTTTAGGAAGTCATTCCTGTGAGATTGCATATACAATGCCTAGACCTTAAGACATTGTACCTTCCTTTCAAAAAAACATGTTGTCTTTTAATTATTATTTGGCACATGCTCTTCATGCATCATATGCGTTAACAACATTTTTATCATTTTCTCTTCATTTTCTTTATACATAAAAAAAAGGTGTCATGTTTTTAAAAAAAAATAAAAAACAAAAATGTCATGCTTTAATGAATTCATATTTGTCCATGGAATTATTCTTATGATCAAAAGGAAAAATAAATAAATAAGGCAAAATAAAAACTATTAATAGAATAAACTTATAAAACCTTCATCATTATTTTGAAGCATTTATGATATGACATCGCGAAAATATTTTCCTTCTTCATCATTTTCCGTCATCCATTTTATCCATAAAAAATCAGGGGCAACTTATCGCATTTGAACTTTGTTTTTCCTCTAAGTTAAAAGTTTGGAAAATAAAACGATCATGATTTAATATGTGGACATGTTTCTTCATAAAAAAACATTATCATTATTTATAACCTATTTTGAGTCTTAAAAAAAATCAACTTTCGTTGAACAAGTCAGGTTGACATGATTCATCAATAAAATATATTTTTGGGGTATGAAAAAGAAAGAATTGTTTTTCTGAGAAAAAAGAATCAAAATTTCAGAACATAAAGGAAAATGAAAATGAATAACTTAATTTTTGAAGATTTTCATTCACTGTAACAAGAACAATTTTTAAGCCCATTAGGTTCACTTGTCATACATAGTTTTCTTCAAATTCAATTTCTCGAAAAAAAAACAAGTGAATGTAAAAAGAGGAAAATATAAGAAAGAATATTTCTCAAAAGGTTTTATCATTTTTATTTCTCCAAAAAAAATAGAGAAAAGGAAATCATTACATTTTGAGTAATTTATTATCATACATTTTTGTGATCAAAGATTTTAAATAACTAATAGCATTTTCTGTTGTGATATGTGTGTGCGCACTGCTTGAAAACACTCATTCTCCAGCCTTCCCCAAAAGAAAAAGAGATTGGCTCTAACAAACACTAACACTACCCATAAACTAGAGCATATTGTCTTGCTAAAGTTATTCTCGCTTGTGCTATTTGGGAACTCCCTAACTAGCCAGAATCATGCAAAAAAAAAATCAAACCAATTGGGACAATCCTTTTTCAGTAAGCCATTTCCATACTCGTTCCCTATCTTGAACGTAACACATGCATAAAAATTCAGGCATCTTTGACATTCATGGATCCATATCTCCATACTCATTTTACCAAACACCACATCTTTTTGGTGTGTCGTATTTCATATTGATATCCGCATATTACATCTCCTTTGAAGGGTATATGAGGAATGACACGCCAACGTGGCTATCCTAGTGTCTGCTAAATCCTTTTAAATATTACCGCTTTTAACTTTCCTGTGAATTCAAGCATGCACATACCCATGTTTAAAAAAGAAAATGCCAAACATTGTTTTGAATATCCAACTTCAGAATTTTTGAAAGGAAGTCATGAATTTGATAATTTCAAAGAAAACAAATTAACTCCGCAAAAATAAAGTAATTAAAAGAAATCAATCAAAGGTTACAAAGTTTAAAATAAAAAATCAAAACACCTAGTTGCATAGTATTGCATCATGGACAAATTATTTGCATAAATAACTATAATTAATTATATATCTTCGTCAATGAGATGCTTTATTTGGAACTTTTTTCCATGAATGGTTATCAAATATCTTTCATTCAAAAATAGAAAAAGATCAACATACATATAGGTTTTCTCTTTTAAGTTAGTCAGGTTTTCTCTCACATATAGGGTTTCGTCTCTGTGATCCCTACATAGCCAAGTCTTTCTATATCGGTCTTCTACTAGGCAATGGTCGAAACAAGGCTTTTCATTATAGGTTCATGCATTCATACATTTAGCATCATGCATGCATCATCATAGGGGTTCAAAGAAAAGAGAAGAAAAGCATAACACTCCATACATCACCAACGTCAAAGAGGAATTCGATGGAAATCAGTTCAAAAGTACATCAGTGAAAAAATTAAGAATTTAAAAAAAAAATCTATTTTCATCTTGGCACCAAAGCTTAGTTTTCATCCTGGCATAAAAGCCCAGTTTTCATCCTCGCACCCAAGCCGAGTTTTCGTCCTGGCACCAAAACCCAGTTTTCATCCTAGCACCAAAGCCTAGTTTTCATCCTGGCACCCAAGCCCAATTTTCATCCTGACACCCAATCCCAGTTTTCCACATTTGCACCCTAAAGCCCAGTTTTCACATTGCCACCAAGCCCAGTTTTCATCGTGGCACCAAATCCTAGTTTTCATCTTAGCACCCAAGCCGAGATTTCACACTAACATCTAAGCCCAGTTTTCCACACTGGCACCCCAATACCCAAATTTCACATTGGTACCCAAGCCTAGTTTTCCACACTGGCACCCAAAAAATTCCTTAAAAAAAATAATTATAAAAGTTCAATTCACGAGGTTCGTGCGCCTCTCCATCAAATATCACGAGGTTCATGCGCCTCTTCATCAAATATCACGTGTAACATCCCATAATCTCATACTTGATAATTCATAATTTATATATTGTAGCATTACATTTAAGGTAACATCCTATAATCTCACACTTGAAAATTCATAGTAGATATATATCTGTATATGTTTTAAACTCAAATTTCAACTACAAAATCATAAATATAACTTGAATTATTCTACTTTATTCTTCTATCTCTCTCTTCATTGGCACTGAATCAGACGACATCCCTTCTTCATCTGCTCCCGTATAACGAATTATACGATCATCGCACATACACAAACACAAAAAAGTAGGGTGTGCTAACATGCAACCAATCATTTATAAAACATGCATAATTACTTTGATACACTCAACAAACCTCATATAATTATGTCAGACACCCTTATACCATCATACAACAATCGCATCATAGATACTCATCCCACAATACTACAATAGACATTCATCCCGATGATACGTTGATGAGCGGTCACGGGAGGTTATGCACTTGTGATGACTTCTACTTATCCTTACAAATACACTTCCAAAATACTACCTACCATCCACAAGGTTAATCCTCAACACTATATCCAAAACCGGCACATAGACCAGGACCTCGTCCTCCTCTCACCACATAATTCATCCTTCTCTACTTGAGACTAGATGATTATTAGAGTATCAGGATAACCTCCAACTACAGGACCCTCAACATCAACATATACACAAATACCATATCATTATTGAATCTCTCCACGAGACTCATACCATGCTCATATTCCTCAACTCACATTATACCATTACAAAATTTCCCCATAATACTCATATCATGTTCAGATGCATAAATTCAAATCCAATACAATCATCACAGAAATCATACAAAATGAATATATAAATAAATTAACAATACTAAAATATCACTATAAATGGTCACCGGAGAAGAATCAAATGTTTGACGAATCAAACTCACCTTAAACACTAGTACATATGACTAGTCACAACTTACTAGATTTAACCAGGGCTGCTTTATGATCAGGGATGTACCAACTCCGGTTTTTAAGATTCCTCTATCCTACCATCACAATTATAATTCATAATTCCATATCTACCACAATAACATGAATTCATCAGACATTTTCATTCCAACGAGATATATTGCACACAAAAATTCAATATAGATAGATATACATTAAGCATTAACAGTATTCACACAGAATTTCAAGACATGAATAGTAATAAAGCAATACTAAATCATAATATAAAAGCTTAGAAAGGTTAGCTCCCCTACCTCTATTCCAGACTTCTCTTGCTCCGAATTTGTTTCCCCGAAGACTCTCCAGAACCTCTACTCTTCTTGCAACTAAAAATTTCTTCCTAACTCTTTCTTCTCTATTTCTCAAGCTCTCACTTGATTCTTCCTCTCTTTATGCAGAATAAACTCCCCTCTTATGGCTATTTATAGTCCGAAAATTTTACTATTTAACAATTTTTTAATATTATTTATTATTTTAATATTATTTATTATATTAATATTTTAATCACCACTTGGCCTATTTGATCCCTCAATAATGCCTTCAAATCTGAGTGCTTTATCCACTATCAATATTTTAAATTTTTTTTCCTTTATTTTTTTTTTACAAAAAAAGTAGAAGAGAGTTTGAACCCATGTTCTTGAAATTACCACAATTTTCTACCATTTAAGCTACTAAAATTTCTATATTTAACTTATTAATTATATTTTCCATTCACAAAGAAATTTATTACTACTAATAATAAAATTGTTACAATTAAGGTAAATATTTTTCATGGGTCTTACATCACGAGGTTCGTGCGCCTCTCTATCAAATATCATGAGGTTTGTTCGCTCTCCATCAAATATCACGAGGTTCGTGTGCCTCTCCAGCAAATATCACGAGGTTTGTGCGCCTCTCCATCAAATATTACAAGATTTGTGCGCCTCTTCATCAAATATCACGAAGTTCGTGCGCCTCTCCATCAAATATAACGAGGTTTGTACGCCTCTCCATCAAATATCACGAGGTTTGTGCGCCTCTCCATCAAATATCACAAGGTTTGTGTGACTCTCCATCAAATATCACGAAGTTCATGCGCCTCTCCATCAAATATAACGAGGTTTGTACGCCTCTCCATCAAATATCACGAGGTTCGTGCAGCTCTCCAGCAAATATCACGATGTTCATGTGCCTCTCCATCAAATATCACGAGGTTCCTCTCCATCAAATATCACAAGGTTTGTGTGTCTTTCCAGCAAATTTCAGGAGGTTTGTGCGCCTCTCCAGCAAATTCACGAGGTTCTTGCAGCTCTCTAGAGAAACTCACGAGGTTCATACACCTCTCAAGCGAAATTCATAGGATATGACGCACCCACCACAAGTATCACGGCTATTCAGCAAAATCCACTAGGTTGCTACACTCTCTATCAAGTACACTTCGAGGTAATTTTTTTCCTTCTCTTTATACCCTAACAAAATTAGTATCTTTATCTTTATTTGGCTTTTACTATGATAACACAAAAACTATAAGATTCATGTTATCTAACAAAATCTAAATAAAGAGGGGCGACTGTCAACACCCAATTTTGTCCGGGTAAGTAAATAAATAAAAATAAAGAATAAGAGAATAAGAATTAAAGATGGGTAAGAAAACAAAAGGAAGAAAATAATAAAATAATTTTCCTTAGAAAAATGTGGATACATAATTTTCAAATTGTAAAATATTTTTGAAATATTAGTTTAATATAGTAATAATTTGAATCAATATTATGCCAATAATGATAAGCAATAATTGAAATAATATATTGATATAATTTGATGCATGAGTTTCTTTTAAAGAGAAAAATATGATTTTAAAAATGGACAAAATTTTTTGACAATAATGATAATCAGTGTCATGAACATTTCTTGATTTGTTTTTCCTAGAACCAAGACCATTTATTTTCCTATTTTGTTCATTAGAATAGAGAGATACTCATAAATAATAGATAGAAAGAGTGAGAGAGAGTATAGAGGAAAATAAGTTCTTTAAATCATAAATTTTGGAGTATAAGTACGCGTCGGCCTATGGCCGGTTTCTTTCCTTTTTCCCACCGTTCTTGAAAAAAGAATACAAAATCTTTAAAACTAAAAAATGTCAATTTTGTTAAATCAAACATTTTTGTCTAGAACTACGTGATCCCTGATTGTCCATCATAAATGGATATACGTAGGAGCAAGGTCAATTCTTGTCGGGTTCACTTTTCAAAAATCTAAAACAATCCATAATAATTTTCAAACAAATTCACAAACCTTTCTTAGATAAAGAACTACGTGATCCTTGATTGTCCATCATAAATAGATATACGTAGGTGCAAGGTCAATCTTTGTCGGGTTCATAAAACAATTTTTTTTTGTTTCTTATTAGTTTCTTTATATTATTTTTTTAAGGAAAATTAAATATTTCAAAAAACCACGTCAACTTTATAAATTTAATTAAAGGTACTACTTTTAGGCAGGCGCAGTAGGGTGATAATACCTTCCTTACACGTAACCGATTCTTGAACCTAAAATCTAGTTTTCGTAGACCACGTTTTTATTTTATGGTTTTCCATAGTTTTTTCTAGAATAAATTATGGTGGCCACTCCCAAAATCTTTTCAGAAACCCGTTCGTTTTCGGTTCGTCGTGCCGTCGCGATCCTGGTTGTGACACCATCACTTTGAGATTTTATCATATTTACATTACACTTCATCCATCGTTACCATGCTTCCATTTCCATCTTTATCAAAAAACCAAGAGAAAGAAAAACACAAACTGGTTATGCACAAGATTCTCATTGAAATTCAAGTAGAAAGAGATCAAATTCATTAAGTGATGAGTGCAATTGGTTCACCAAATTAGTAACCTTTATGCTAAATTAGTCCTCTTCATTGACACTTAAATCTGAAAACGCCCTAGTTATATTGAAAAATGAGTGTTTTTTACCTATGGAAGACTTTACACTGAGTCGATTTAGTTGTGAACCATAGTAGGAAATCGATCGTTGAGAAACCATATGTAGAAAATATGTGTATGACTCGTTATAAAATCATTTGTCATATGTGGTAAAAATAATAATTTTGATTGTTAACCATTAGTGTAAATTTTCTTAAACGATGACATCTTTTGTACATAATCATCACCAAATTCACTTTAGAGTTAAAAAAAATTGGAAATGAAGGTGTTAATAAAATGATAATTTTGGTTTCAATTGTCATCCTAAGTGTCAAATATTATAAAAAGTTTTGTAACTATTCACAAAATTTTATTAATGGAAAAGAACTCATCGATGAATTTTATAAACTGATCTAAAATTCTTTTTCTAACAAATATTTGTGTCCAGAACAGATCCACTAGTAAATTTCGTGAAAAAAATTCATCGATAATTTAAATTTTTTATTAAAAATAAATATTTTAGTTAATAATAGATCAGTTAGTAAAATATGTTGGAAATTGAATATTTTATGATTTTGTTGATAAATTTCACGAGTACCAAAGTTATCGTCTTTTTACTTTGACCATTTCGTGATGAAATCTATTAGTAATTGAATTATTTTAAAAATTTATCGATAAATTTGTCGGTATAATATATGCCAATTTTTTTACTAGATTCGAAAAAAAAAATTCTTATATAAGTAAATTGAAGAAGAAGAACCAAATTAAAATAATTATCAATGAACAATTACATATGGAT
The DNA here is from genome assembly GCF_029865625.1 of Vigna umbellata. NCBI lineage: Eukaryota > Viridiplantae > Streptophyta > Magnoliopsida > Fabales > Fabaceae > Vigna > Vigna umbellata. Next base: position 3,399,261 of record NC_142173.1, read on the forward strand.
GGATGGATGTAAGTTGTCAGTAATTACCAACAAATAATTACGAATAGATTTGATTATAAGTAATTACTAACAAATTTTTTCTATTTCCCACTAAAATTTATTGGCAAGAATTTTACGAACAAACTTCTTATCTCACTTTTTCGTCTAAAATTTTGTTTTATTGATTGAATTTTGCTATTACAAACAATTTTGTTTGTTGATAATCTCATATTATTTTAATGTTTTATTTTCTTTTTGTGTTGTTTACATCAGTTAAACAATATGCCTATATAAAATTTGTTGCACGAATCAATAATATCATACATGAAATGACTAAATCATGAATATTGAATTCTACGAGAAACAATATAACAAAATGAAATATATAAAAAGCAATTATAAATTTTAATAAGTATTGAAAATGTCTAAGAATTTTAAAATATAAAAATCATTACTTAAAAGAAAAATTAAAAAATAGTGTGTTGTAGAAATTAATAAAATAGGTAGTCATAAAACATAGTTAATGGATTTAGAATTGAATTATTGAACATCCATAAAATTAGAACATATAATAACTTGAAATTAGTTCATAAACTAAACATAATTTATTTAATAATGAATATAATTAATTGAATATAATTACCTTATCCCAACATGTTTCAATATTAGTTTATACTATGGTTGTCATTAATCGCATTACATAATAGTTACATTCATATTTATCAGAGAAGTAATTTTATAATTACAATTAGATAGTGTATTTTCTTTTGAAAACATCTCCAATAATTATGCGAAATTTTTATTAATTTAACCATTGATTAATTACCTTCAAATTAATCAACATTAACACGTCTACAATAACGTGAACTTAGTTTATCTTTGATATAAGGGAGTCTTTGCATCACTTAACATAATTATTCATGTGTTTGAGAAAAAGATTCTATTAATACACGCTGAATTAATCTTATCTTGATTCATATATGTATATATGTAATTATCATATGCATTTAAGTGTTGTGTTATTAATTAGTTCATAAATTATAAATTTTAGTTACCATTTCTTATATTTCATAAAACTCCACTAGCGTTTTACCTTATTTTTCAAGTTACACAAAACGAAAATATTAATTATCATAATGAGGAAATATACATATGATGAATCCATATTTTTATGTATGAGTTTCAAATTTGTGTATAAATTTTTTATTAATATTACAAAAGTATTTTATTAATATTTCATATTACGTCCCCTATTACATGTTTTGTTAAATTATATGATATTACATAAGTCTTTTATTAATATTTCATGTTGTTATTTGTTTTGACAGATATATGGTTGACCACCCACATTCATCAGGGGATTAGGCTCCCACATCCAAACCTACTGGAGGAGCCATCAGGTTGAGACAACTGATGGTTAGAAGAAATAGTGGTGAAAGGACACGTGTGGATGTTAATATGATCACTAGTGTGGCATCTGGCCCAAATGCAGATGTCTTTAGATCATACCTTGGAGTACTAGCGCATGATAGGATTAATATTCTTACTTCATCTTTTAACCATGTATCCGAGGTTGATCGAACCACTATATGGAACGATATATTGGTAAGTTAATTAATATCATCTGAATTACAGTTTGTTTATATTGATAATTTTGTATTGATACAACTTTATTATGTTTATTTCATACGACATTTGACATTCCAAATGTCGAACCACTTAGAAATAAGTGTTTATCATCTATTGCTTAGAAATTTTGGGGTTTTAAGACTAACCTCGAGATATGTATTTGGAGCCAAAATAATGAGTTTCCATGTGCAAAATAAAAGACCATTAATGAGGAGACTTGGCGCCTCTTTGTAGAGAATCGGACATTAGAGGAATGGCACGTTATTACAATTGATATTATTCAATTTCTTATTAACAAATTTATATATATCATTGATAACGGTTGAAAAACCGTTATTTTTATACTTAATTTTGATATTAAAAACACCCTTTGTGACTTAGAAGCTTGATTTAACTCATGTTTTTGCTTTAGTTTTGTGAATAAGAGAGTTGAAGGTGAATTTAATGGTTTTGTGCTAGATTCCCTTGATTTTGTAGGTTATTGGAATGATTTGAAAGAAGAGTTAAAGTACCGAATGGTTGGAATGTAAAAAGTCAACCAAAATACAGGAAAGTCAACCAGAGTGCAGAAAAGTCAACCAGAATGCAGAAAAGTCAATCAGTCAACCAGAGTGCAGAAAAAGTTGCGCTGAGCGCCAGTTTTGAATGCCGCAGCTACCGTTGAGCGCCATTTTGGCACTAAGCGCCAACGACGTGGGCTTGGACTTGTTTTCTGTTATTTTTATGGGCTTGGACCTGTTTTCTATTATTTTTATGTTCTATTTAAGGACTTGCACGTCCTAGGGATTGTATCTTTTGATGGCTTGAGCACAAAAACACATTTTTCACCCCTTGGGGGTAGATTTGGGGATGCAGGAGTCTCCTCTTCTCTTTCTAGGGTTTTTCTATCCCTTTCATTCCATTGTTCATCTAGTTTCACCATGTCTATGGTGAACTAAACCTTATTTGTTGTTGGGAAAGATGTAACATCTTAAACTCTCATGTATTGAATTAATTCTTATTATAAATGCTTTACTTCATTAATTGTTAGAGTTTTTCCACTTTACTCTATGCATGCTTTGTTTAACTTATTCAATTGTATGATCTTTGATTTTGTCGATATGGACACATACGGGGAAATATAGAACTGGGGAAATTCTCCTGAAAGCAATATTACCTAGACATAGGAATAGGAGGATCGGTTGTCGTTAAGCTTCTGTGCGAATGTAATGCATAATTAATTGCTAGGGAGACAAGACATTGTGAACTAATAATTAGGAGTAGGCTTTCTTCACCGAGACATCGGGTTTAAGGTAAATTAGAAAGTGGCATTAACATTAATGAAAAAGATGAATTCATATATGCATGAGAGTAAATTAGGTGAAATCTAAAAACCTAACAACAATATCATTAACTTCATCCATTCATTCTTGTGTTTAGCCTCAATTGATCAAATTGCATTCATGTTTATTTTATTGCTTTTGCATCCAAAAACCCCAAAATTTTTTCTTTAGAGTCTTAATTAGTTGAGTAACCACATAACTATTTAGTGTCATGAGTCTCTTGGGAAACGATACTTGGTCTTACCATTTATTATTACTTGATACAATTCGGTACACTTGTCGAGGTCTTAACAAGTTTTTGACTCTGTTTTCGGGGATTAAAAATTTGTTTATCAAGTTTTTGTCGTCGTTGTCAGGGACTCGTGGTATAACTATTCTATTTGTGTGATTCTTAACCGATTAGACTTTTTATCTTTTTATTTTTTTTATCTTTCTATCCTTTTCTCTTTTTATCTTTTTATCTTTTTCTCTTTTTCTCTTTTTCTCTTTTTCTCATTTTATCTTTTTATCTTTTTACTTTTTTTTATCTTTTTTTTTGTTTTTATTTGTTTATCTTTTTATTCTTATTTTTATCTTTTTATCTTTTTACCTTTTTATTTTTTATCTTTCTGTCTTTCTATCTTTCTATCTTTTTATCTTTCTATCTCTTCATTTTGTTTCTTTTTAATTTTTTATCTTTCTATCTTTCTATCTTTTTATCTTTTTATCTTTCTATCTCTTCATCTTTTATCTTTTTAATTTTTTATCTGTTTGTGTTAATTAGGTGCTCTAATGGAATGTTCTTCAGTTTTTGTAGGATGAAATTCAAAACTCTGTACTAGGAGTACACGATCATCAAGAGAAGAAGGACAAAGAAGGTCGTAGGGCGCGCCTGGGTACCCCATTAAGGGTGTTGAGCGCCATCCTTCAAGTGTCATGTTCACCAAGTTCTGTGCATGAAGTGGTTAAAAATATCAAAGAGAATGAAATTATTGAGATTGAGGCTCCTTATTCAAGGAGGGTAAAGATTGTGAACAAGAAGATGTTGCAGATAAGTTGGTGTGATGAAAGCAAAAGGAACACCAACATCATAGATGCATATTATGCTTAATGGTGTTAGGCTCGTGACGTTAAACAAGCGCTTATTGGGAGGCAACCCAATTTATGACTTTTTCTTTTGGATTTGAATTTGCTTTGTAGGAATTACAGCATCTACTGATGGATGTTGGACAACATCTACTGAGGGATGCTAGGAGAACTCAGATGACAGCATCTACTGATGGATGTTGTTATGACGAGGGTGATGAATGATAGCGTCTACCGATAGATGTTATGTGATTAAGCGTCTACTGATGCATGCCGATGAAGATGAGAAAGATTAGCATCTACTAATGGATGCTGATGAGAAGGATTCACATCTACTGATGGATGTTGGAAGATTTAGATAAGAGCATTTATTGATGGATGCTACTGAGAGCATCTACTAATGGATTCTATGCTACTAGACATCTACTGATGGATGTTACTAACAACATCTACTGATGGATGTTACAAACAACATCTACTGATGGATGGTGCTGGATCAAGATTGTTATGTTTTTGCTTTATTTTATTTGAATTTTGTTATATTTTTATTTTTGCTTATGTACTTGGTTTAATGAGTTGTGTGCAATGGTTTGGTATGATGTGATAAACTGTTGTTTGTGATGAATAATATTCTTGTGTTTGCTCTGTTGTTCTATGATGCATGTTGAGTTAATGATTGTTGAGGCTTTTTAAGCATAGACGGTGGTTGCTCATAGTATTGTTAAAAACATATGCATGATTTCAATTGTGATTAATATGCTGGACAGGATGTTTATCAAATTGTGGAACTTGAGTTAACCTGTGAGAGATTAGGCTCGAGAGTTTTTGATTGATTGAGTGTTATTGCTTTGAAAGCATGATTGATTTTTCCTAATTTTCTATGATTGAACCACTTACTTGCTTGTTACAAATGATCGAGGCCATGTTTTTCTTCTCCCTTAGAGCCAATGTTTATAGGTGAACCCAATAAAGATCAATGTTTTCTCTAACCTTTGCACCTTAAGCCTAAATTTGGAAAGTGGAAAAACCCTTTTTGAAATCCTTACCTTGAGTTAAGTAGAGTATGTTTTGTGATAATGGAGAATGGTTCAAGTTTGGGGTGGTGAGAAACCGGAAAGAACTTTGTGAAATTTATCAAAGAGCAATTAGCAAAAGCAAAAAGCAAAAGAAAACAAAAAGAGTAAGAAAAGAAAAGGTTGAGCTCAATGAAAGGAAAGTTGGGAATAAGTTGAAGATTTGGTTTATCACATAAAAGGAGAAATAGAGATTATGGTTAATGTGAATAAATGAATTGTGCACTCTCTTAAATCAAGGAATTTTGTTGTCTAGAAAAACCAATTTTCTTCTTAGTCAGCCTCAATACAAACCTTGAAAAGTCCTTGTGATGATAACTTGCTCGTGAGTGTGTTTGATATGTGGTTAAATGAAAGGCAAAGTTGATTCATGTGACATTGTGATGGTAGAGTGTAAGAGTGACACCTCACTATACACCTCTGAGTTTGAGTGAAACACTTTTGAGTGCTTGAGTGAAACACTTTTGAGTGCTTAAGTGAAACACTTTTGAGTTCTTGAGTGAAACACTGTCTTTGGTGAGGAATTGTTCCATGCACTATATGATAACATTCTTGCTTGGTTGGTTGATTATTCATGAGGTTTGCATCTATTGTGCATGTCTTGATTATGTGAGCACCATAATTGAAGCTTGATTAGCTAAAGCATCATTTTATCTTGACTAATCTTTCTATGATGAGCATTCATAGTGATTTACTTGTCCTAAGAGAAAAATTCTTTTTGGTGTGCTAGACCATTGTAGTATGAGTATTTTGTTTAAGCCAAGTTACATTTTGCTTGAGGACAAGAAAAGTTTCAAGTTTGGAGATGTGATAACGGTTGAAAAACTGTTATTTTTATACTTAATTTTGATATTAAAAACACCCTTTCTCACTTAGAAACTTGTTTTAACTCATGTTTTTGCTTTAGTTTTGTGAATAAGAGAGTTGAAGGTGAATTTAATGGTTTTGTGCTAGATTCCCTTGATTTTGTAGGCTATTGGAAAGATTTGAAAGAAGAGTTAAAGTACCGAATGGTTGGAATGCAAAAAAGTCAACCAGATGCAGAAAAGTCAACCAGAATGCAAAAAAGTCAACCTTCGTGCAGAAAAGTCAACCAAAGTGCAGAAAAAGTTGCACTGAGCGCCAGTTTTGAGTGCTGCAGCTACCGTTCAGCACCATTTTGGCGCTGAGCGCCGACGATGTGGGCTTGGACCTGTTTTCTGTTATTTTTATGGGCTTGGACCTGTTTTCTATTATTTTTATGTTCTATTTACGGACTTGCACTTCCTAGGGATTTTATCTTTTGATGGCTTGAGCACAGAAACACACTTTTCAGCCCTCGGGGTAAGATTTGGAGATGCGGGAGTCTCCTCTTCTCTTTCTAGGGTTTTTCTATCTCTTTCATTCTTTCATTCCATTGTTCATCTAGTTTCACCATGTCTATGGTGAACTAAACCTTATTTGTTGTTGGGAAGATGTAACCTCTTATACTCTCATGTATTGAATTGATTCTTATTATAAATGCTTTACTTCATTAATTGTTAGGGTTTTTCCTCTTTACTCTATGCATGCTTTGTTTAACTCATTCAATTGCATGATCTTTGATTTTGTCGATATGGACAATACGGGGAAATCTAGAACTGGGGAAATTCTCCTGGAAGCAATATTACCTAGACATAGGAATAGGAGAATCGGTTGTCGTTAAGCTTCTGTGCGAATGTAATGCATAATTAATTGCTAGGGAGACAAGACATTGTGAACTAATAATGAGGAGTAGGCTTTCTTCACCGAGACATCGGGTTTAAGGTAAATTAGAAAGTGGCATTAACATTAATGAAAAAGATGAATTCATATATGCATGAGAGTAAATTAGGTGAAATCTAAACCCAATAACAATATCATCAACTTCATCCATTCATTCTTGTGTTTAGCTTCAATTGATCAAATTGCATTCATGTTTATTTTATTGCATTTACATCTAAAAATCCCAAAATTTGTTCTTTAGAGTCTTAATTAGTTGAGTAATCACATAACTGTTTAGTGTCTTGAGTCTCTTGGGAAACGATACTTGGTCTTACCATTTATTATTACTTGATACGATTCGGTACACTTACTAACGTCCTAACAAGGTTTTGACTCCACTTTCGGGGATTAAAACTTTTTTTATCAATCATATTAACTAATTCAATATATGTGAGAGACAACAAGAACCAAAGCACAAGGAATAAGTTCTCAAAATAAAATCCCCCATCTATTATCTCGTGGTGGGTATAGGAAGCTTGAGGAGAAAATCCTCAAGCAAAAGACAGAAGGTACACCCTCATTTGAGGGTTGTATCCCCCAGCCTCCTTCTCCACCTTCTCGGCATGAGAAGTGGAAGTTGGCTCATTTAAGATGATTGGGCGCCTTCTTTGACTTATTTTGGTCAGGCTCATGGTTAAATTTCACATGAATGACTTCTTTAACTCTCAAGGTTCTAGAGTTATAAACTCTAAATCCTCTTGATGTTTCAGAGTAACCAAGCATGATCCCTTCATTACTACGAGAAGTCAAATTTTCTTAAGTTATCCTCGGTGTTTAGAATAAAACATTGACAACCAAAAGGATGAAAATAAGAAATATTTGGCCTTTTGTCTTTCAATAACTCATAGGGTGTTTTGTTTAGAATTAGCCTGATGTAAACTCTGATTTGAATATAGCAAGCAATGTTAACTGCTTCTGCCCAAAAGCTTTTAGAAGTGTTAAAAGCATTCAACATAATTCTGGTTTCTTACAAAGATCTATTTTTCCTCTCAACAACTCCATTTTGTTATGGAGTTCTTGGAGTTGAGAAATTATGTTTGATGCTATAGTTTTCGCAAAAGTTTTCGAAAAGTTCATTTTCAAATTCTCCTCCATGATCACTTCGAGTAGACATAATTTTCAAATCCTTTTCAGTCTTTATCCTTTTACAAAGTTCTCCAAAAGTGTTAAAAGCCTCGTCCTTATGAGTTATTAACAAAACATAAGTCCACCTAGAAAAATTATCTACAACTACCAATCCATAGCGTTTACCATTCATTGACTCAATTCTTGTATGTCCAAACAAATATACATGTAGTAGCTCAAGAGGTCGTTTGGTCAAAACCATGTTTTTGCTTTTAAAAGATTCTTTGACTTGTTTGCCCTTCATGCAAGCACTATAAAAGACTATGTCATTGAATGATACAACTGGCAGTCCTCTAACGAGATCATGGCATTACAACTTTGAGATTAATCTCATGCGTTGATAGGGGAGCTATGTAAAGCTGAACCCATATCTTACATATGAGTTTTTGATGATGACAACATAAATGTTTTATAGTTTCTTCCACACATATGGCAAAATTGTTGCTTGATTATATTTGTATATGTGCTTGAACTATCTGTGTTATGCATTCATTGTTTACAAATAAATGTTTGGTGAAAACACTTTACACATTGCATATCTGTATGAATTAACCGATTACAAAATTTGCATAATCTGTTAGATTCATCAAATATCAGTACATGCTTAACAGTGACAAAACATCAAGTTTTAACCGATTACATTATGGGTATAATTGATTAAAACTCATAGTTATGCCTGCACATGTTTACTAAGTGCAATGATGCATTTGGAACTTGACCGATTACACTAATTTCTTAATTCTTTAAATTTTGCTTTGATTGAAAACCTTTTTCAAGAATAACCATAACTGTCACAATGGTCATTTTTCTAAATACTATGACATATATGGTTTGGTTAATCGATTACATGCTCTACTTAATCTATTAAATGCTGAAAATGTAAATTTGTTAATGCACAAGGAACTGCTTAACTGATTACATTAATAGCGCAATCGATTAAATTGTGTCGGAGTTGTGAAAATCTATAAATAGACTCATTACTTCTATTTTCAACAACTTTTAATGAATCATATCTTTAATATCTGACATTGAGATTTATTATAGGAGCGTCCTACTCTTTTCAAGAATCAAGAATTCATACATTTGGATATTTTTCATCAAGATTCTTTGAAGAATTGAAGAGCTTACATTGGCTGTTCACTTTCTTCATATCAAGGTGTAATGTACCAGATCAATTTTCTTTTGCAATCAAGTCTGATTGTTGTTCCCTATTGCTGCGGCTAGGAAGAAGGACTCAGAGGAGTTCTTGTGACTTAGTGAGGTATCTCTAAGGGTTGACAGAAAGAGGATTGTTCTTTTTGGGTGTATTTGCTATAGTTGATTAGAGTTAAGAGAAGAGTATATTGAGAGGGTTGTCCCTGTATCTTGCTTGTAAGAATTCAATCAATATAGTGGAATCCTTTCAATCTAAGGTTGATTGAAAGAAAACTGGATGTAGACTTGGCCGAACCAGTATATATCGTTGTGTGAATCCACTAATGCAGTTAGAGGCAATGGCACCGGTTACTTTTGCCTATAGGCACCGGTTCTTGACCCGAGGCAGACAAGGCAAAAAGTCTCCACTTTTATGCCTCGACTGTGAATCGAGTCAAAACGATGTAGGATTTAACATCTGTTTAAAAGGAACCGAGGCAGCATGGTCACACCGCCGACCACCACCACAAGATCGCATATCTTAGCCATAGCAATCGAAAGCCATATACAAAACCCATATCTCAGCCATCAATGTTAACCAAAATTACCAGATTAAAACACCATAATAGGAAAAACCCCGAATTAGATCTCAAATTGTAGATTAAAACACCAAAATTACCAGATTAAAACACAAAAATTACTAGATTGAAACCCTACATCTCAAATCGGGAAGAAATCAGATCATCAGTTCATCAAAAACAGAAACCCCAAAAATTTAAGAACAACCTAAACCCTAAATCGTAGAATCAGCACCACCTAAACCACAGTTCCGTTTTTGAAGCTGCCTTCACCGGATACCTAGCCATTCACCCTCGTCGTCGTCGTTGGAGGTCACTCGCGACATGTCTTTGTCGGTTTCTCTCACTGTGCAGTGAAGCAACAACGGAAAAGAGAAAGGGAACCTCCCTTTGCACCGCGAATCAGGACGACCAACGTCCTCTACGAAAGGCTTGCTCAAATTAAACGTGAACAATTAAATATGACGGTAAAGTTGAAGGGAAACTAGTCTACAAAGAATGAACACACAAACCAAATTAAAGCTGCATTGAGATCTTAAGTTTCATGTCATTACTGTTCCGTTTTAATTCTATTTTCCTTCACTAAAGTGTATAGCTTCTTGTGTTCAAGTTATTTCTGAAACCATGATGCCAAACTTAAGATTTTTTTCTTTGAAATTTAATTTTGTCCTAAGCATGAACGCTTGTATTCTATTGTTTAAACTTGAATCAACTCTACTCAACAGTTTCCGCTTATAGCATTCATTTTAAATTGAAGAGCGCCAAATGAAAAACACTTATCTTAGAAACCTATGGACCTATGATGCCATTCATGAAACAGTTAAGCTATACATTTTCAACTTCACAACCTAGAGAGTGTAGGACAATACACCACACGTGGAATAAGATAAATTGAAATGAATGATGCAACTAATATGCAAGAGGTACTAAATTCATGTATTTACCAAAATTAAATAGACAAAATGCATGAATGCACAAGACATTTTATTGAAAGAAGCACATAGTTGAACAAAACACAAAATTCACTAGAAATCACAATCCCCCGAATCAATTGAACCAGCATCGAAACTCAACATGTACAAATAAGCAGATTGTCATCAAAACCTAGGTTCTAGATACCAAATGATAAGTATGGGTTTTGGATGCTAGTTCTACCACTGGGTGCGAAATGGTTGCTTATTTTGAGTGTCACTCCACTCTTCATGCACCTTCTTCCATAATTAGGCTCTCATCACTAAGCTAAAAGTATGAAAATAATTAAGTTAAAAATAATTGAGGTTGATGCTGCAAATAACTAGGATGATCACACAACTTGAGTTGGGAAATTTCTTCATTTGTTCCTAAGCCATTCCAAGCACCTTAAGCTACTCTTTTAGCTATTCCAGATCGAATTTTTGGTGGATTTTTTTATTATTTTTTTTAGAGGATGACATAATTAAATATTAAATAAAAATGATGAGATTAGATTTTAATTACTTTTAGAGGAAAAAAAACTAAAAAATAATTTAAGGGTGAATAAGTTTTAGTTTTGTAATATTAATTTTGTAATAGAATTTGAAATAAAATTTCTGATCAGTATAATATTGTAGAAAAACATGAGTGAGAAATAAAAAATAAATTTAAAATTTTAGAACATTAATAATTTTCTTAAGTTTTTCTCCCCATTTAAAAAAAATAAAAACAAAAACAGAACACTCTAAACATGTTCATTAAGAATTTGATGTTTAAATATGTATTATTTAAAAAAAAATGCACTTTGTTGTCCCGTGATTTTGTTTTTTATGAAAAAAAATAAGAGACCTAAACCTTTTACCCACGTTACTTGATCTTAGTTGTGCACGTATTTTGCATTTCACAAACAAAGCACTTGCAAACCTCAAATTCAGTTGGTATATTGGTTTCACTTTTAGACGCAAATGTTAGCTGAAAGCTAATGCAAAGAACTGATGAAACTGATGAAACCTCATGCAACCTATATAAATATACAACGTTGTTGTCTTTCTCATAAATATCAACCAAGAGAATCATAACAAGATGGGATCCTTTGGCAAACCCCTTTTGTTTCTCCTTTTTGTCATGGCTACCTGTGATCCTGCTACATCCACAAACTCAAACTCTACCACACAGACATTATTATTAGGAGAACGGAACGGCTCTGTCGATTATTTGTTATTGCACACCGTACATGTGCGTATAGTCAACAAGCTTGGTCACAACTTACCTCTCAGTGTTCATTGCAAATCCAGAGATGACGATCTTCAGGTTCATGTCATTAACTATGATAAAAGTTTTGGGTTTCACTTCCGTCCTAATTTTTGGGGCACAACGTTGTTCTTCTGTCACTTTTCATGGAGTGGGGGACAAGGGACCTATGATATCTATAAGGATAGGAGGGATAATGATAGGTGCACATTTCACTGTGATTGGTATGCCACCAAAGAAGGTTTAGAAGGCTATACAGAAGAGAGTTCGTTTTTAGGCAGGCCACACAAGCGAGACATATTGTTCCAGTGGGAAAATCCATGACTACAAAACTTTCTAAGAGTGGAGAAATAAAGGATGTTAAATTATGTGATCACAAAATCCATCATCCATGCCAATAAATATCTCATGTTTACATGTGTTGTATGTTTCAAATATTTAATATAATTTCAAATATAAATAAATAAATAAAATATCCTGTTACTTATATTTAACTTTATAGGTAATGTTGTTTCTGGGTGGATAATTTTTAACTTTATTATATTTATTTTAGTTTAATAGTATTTATTGCTATTATGTTTGCCTATTTGATCCAGATTGTTTTCCTGCCGTCCTGCCCCAGTCCCATAGAAATTCTTTTAGATTCTTATACATTGAGAGATAATAAAAAAAGGTAGATAAATGATAACTGATTTAGAAATATGAGTTTGAATAGAGTTAACAGAACAATATGAGTTTGAATTGAGTTAATAAAACACTTTTGAAAAACATCATAGTAACGAATGAATTTGGTGATCGGTAGTGAAAGTTCAAGACAACATCATAGTATTATCAACATATAACATACACAAGTTTTATGGATGACACTGCTCAACATATCTCCTTGTTGTTCAAAATTCATATATATCAACAAAATATTACTGTCCACAGATTTTGATATATTCACACAAGAAATATATACACATGGTCAAATGACCTTCATTGATCAATAATCTTGACTGGCACTGTAAAATCTAATGGTCAAGATTTGATCTTACTGCAAAACATATGTAGCCGAAATGAAAAAGAAAAACATTTCTCTTTAATGATGTTGCAGAAACACATGTAATGGCACAAATGACCTGCTAACTCTTCCCTCAATTAATCAAGAAACAACCTAATACGATTGGTAATCTTCATTCGACATATATGGCACTTGCGAATTTTTGATCCACACTCCAAACATGTCTGCATTTGAACCATTTACCAACCATCATTGCATGTAAATAAAACATGGAAAATGGTAGTGTTTTTCTGAGTTTACCATGTGTCCACAACCAAAGGCCATGTTTTTCTCATTGGTTAGGCAAATCGAACAACCCTACATAATCATTTTAGAAATAACTTCAGTTCTCTTCAGCAAGCTTTCCATGACAGAAGTATCACTTTCTGAATGTTTCTTATCAGCAAAATATATTATATTAAATTTGTACAAGTACCATGAAATAAGTTACAAAGGTGGTGAGTAATTCTTGTGCGAAGAAGGTGATGAATGGGGTATATGAAGAAACCAAATTCTATTATCATTACAAGTTCACTTTATTTTTCTAATTACCTGTCTTGTAGTGGATAGGTTTCTGCTCAAACTTATTGGCTGGGACACCTGTATAAACAAGAAATCTCAAACCTCCAAATCCATGCAAAAATTAGTACGAAAATATATATATATATATATATATATATATATATATATATATATATATATAATTCAACTCAAATAGAATAACACAAACACAAACAAATACCTCAGCACCAGCAGCATATTCAATAGTTGGAATTTCACTGGAAGCACTGACTAACTTCTGCCTTGTGTCTTCTGTTACTCTCACGTGAACTTTAGACTTTTCAAGCTCCAGTGTAAGCCTTTGGACACTCTTCTTTTGTTCTTGTAGCTCAATCTTAACCTTAGCACATTCGTTCTGCAGATTTACAATTGCAATTGAATAATTACATGAAGCAAAGAACCTTAGAATTACACTGTAATTTTCCTTCAAACAATTAGTTATTTGAGGAGCTGCAATTCAGAAGATTACCTGCAGCATATGTATATATTCTTCTTGTTTTTGTCTCTCTTCAACTCCACTTTCCACTGCAATTTGCAAGCAGTGTACCCTTCGAGATAAACTGTTAACCATCTGAGTTGCTTGCTTCTCAGCATTTGACATCAATTCATTTTCATGCTTCAATATAAAAAGCTGAAAACGGAGAACAGAAACTTTTTAAATCATCAAAATATTACTGCAAATTGCACAAGCTCACTTCAAATTTTGATTTTCATGGCATATTCACCTGGTGTTCATTTTCTTTCCTGAAGCTGTAAAGTCTATCTATTGAATTCCTAGTTCTCACTTCCCATTCGTCACGCTCTGATCGTAACCATTTGTTCTCATCTCTGACAAAAACCAGAAAATATTGTTTATCAGTTTCACAACATGCTGAAGATTGAATGTTTTTGGTTACTCATATTGTGCTATTTCTAACACTAACACAAGCTAAACTCAAATGGGACTGAAGATTTTTTGTTAGAATTCAAAGATACCACACAACCTTGTTGAATTCAAATGTAAGACTTCGAACTAAGACAAAAATTTAAGAGACAAGAAAATGATGAAGTTCCTCCCCAACTTCTTTCTATTCAAGGAAATAATATAACTGAGATTTCATATAAGTACTGCTACAACTGTACTTAATCTTTGTCAATTCTTCTTTTAGGCTTCTCAATTGTTCTTCAACCTTCTGGGGATTCTTGGTTGCTTCCTGCATTACAATGGAAGATGTGAGATCACAACTAATCATTTCACTTTTCACACATCAAAGGTCAATTGCTAATCATACATGACACAAAGAAGTTGGAATCAGGGCCCTGGAACTGGTGTTTCCTGTTGCAAATATCAACCAAACAAAGACATAATATTAACACACTTAGCTATGATCCTGGTTAAGATTTTCAGATTAATTAACAGAAATTTGGAATGGAACAAAAATAAATAAACATATATATGATAAATCTCATAAAGACTAAGATAGACCTGAGTAAAATTCCAAGCAGAGAGGACTAGATGAATGAACATTATCTTCCACTTCATACGAATTCGCATGATTTACAACCTGTGAAGAGAAAAAGAGAATTATATACTTTAACATTCTTAACCTAGATATTAATTATATGTTTATAATTTAACAGATGTGGAATGGAATGTTTCTACCTCGAATAATGAACATATATAAATCTGTAAATTCAGTTTTCTAATTGGTTCTAGGATTTGATGAGAATCAAATAATTATTAATTAGCATTTCTTTCTTGATTGACCTAGCTACCTGATTTGAATATTCCTTCTCAACAAGACATTGAAGCTTATGCCCTGATCTCCAATCGAAATGTTGGCATGTTCTTGAGCTGAAAAAGATAACAATAAAAGTGTTGAAGCTGTAAATAAAATAACCCAGTAAATCTTTTAGAGAAAAGAAGTTACACAGTAACCTATAATAATCTAGCCATAGACTATCATATGTACCATAAATTTATTGAATTTTCTAATCAAAGTCAAACTGAAGATAATTTCACACACAGGTGAACTCTAGAAGTTATGTAGTTGACTATCATCATTTGTACGATGGCATTATTCAACCAAGCAAAGTGCTGAATCATCTTGACCAAAAGCTAGGTCATATATAGAATACTAAAATAATTATATAAAAACTTGCGTGTCATGAATTTTGTAAAAAAAATATATTTATAATATCTGACAAATGTATTAAAAATATTTTTTTTTATTTACACGAATTGTTTAAGTATATATTTTTAAAACATATCATCATTTAATAAAAAGAGTCCAAAGAGAAGGATAATTAGCATATACTTTGATAATATAAAGTCATTTTAATTTGATAAAAAAAAATTAAAGAAAAAATCAGTTGATTCATATGCAATTTTTTTTACTAATACATGAAAAATAAATTAAAAAGTAAAAGACTCATGAAAAGCTTTGAAGAAAGTTCTTTGACGACATCTGTTCATATATTTTGGATTGTTGTTACAACTTGTTTAGCGTTCCATTTAAAATATATTCAATTTAACGTTTTCATATTCATATCTATGGTAAATTGTGTATGACTCAATTGTTTTGGAGCATCATCTACTTTTAAAAGAAATAATACTCTGCATTATTTCTAGAAAAAGAAAATGTCTAATGCTGCAATTAATCATAAACAGAGATTTTATTTATTTATTTATTTGTTGAATTTGACATGGTTAGATTTTTTTATGAAAGTTAATTATCGAAATTCACCTAATTTGGATGATTAATTAAATATGTGTCAACTTTACAATTATATTATGATAAATGACGATACAAATTTACAAACTTCGGAATATTGCTTTAAGTAATATTACCTTAATTAAGACTGATTAACGATGTGATGTGAGAAACAGTGAATGTTTTTTCATAGGTTTCATATTTGTGAGTCACATTAGTTAGATTTAAAAATGATCCTTTATAATGATTAAATGTCATTTCGATTTTTTTTTTTACCAAAACTTGAATTTTAATACCAAGTTACATAAAAAAAAGATTTATGAAAATGATATCATCTAATGTTTACTATAATACTGCAAGAGTCAAATGTCATTATTAAGTTTATTCATATTTTTTTCAATAGCTATCTTGACGATGAACAACTCAATTAAGTATAAACACTACTATAATTTTAAGAATTGACGCGTAAACACAAATTCTATACATAAACAGTGAAATGAAAAAATATTAATTCAACAAGATAAGAATAATTTGGAAACAAATTTATAATTTGATTTGAAAACCCATAAACTAATTTTATGTTAAAAAAATGAGTTATAAGTTTTCAAATATTAAACAATAAATGAACAAATACAAGTGGAAAAATAAACTTCTTCTTAAAACAAAAATTGACTTTTACATTACTATTGTACTCATTTAACAACTTAGTCAAAACCCTTGACTTTATATTTTTGTGTTATCATTCAGAAAATAATTATAAAGAATTAACTTTTCTAACTAGCAGTTCCAAAATCATAGAGTAATAGTAAGTTTTAATTAAAGAATAAGTCAATCAAATATTTTATCATTTATGTCACATTGAAATAAAAAATGAATACATGATTATTTTAGGAGATCATCACAGGTATATATCTTGCTCTTTTTTTACTTGTTCTATCATGAGAATTGAAAATTTCACCCCATAATATAATTCTTTAATTAATTCAAAAACTTAACGTGTAAATTATCAAAATAAAATTCCAATTATAATAACAACACATAGGGTAATCTATCTAAACTCTTTTATTATTATTTTACACAACTTTCTTCACACTTGTGAGTTTTCAAACTAACTTGCAAAAAATATATATATTAAGACTTGGTGTTAAAACATTTATTAAATAAGATTGAAATGTGGCATCAATATTATATGTATTTGTGTAGAAAAGAATTATATGCATCATATATTAAACTCAATGAGGAATGAAACATTAACTTAAAAAACCCATGAAAACAAAGCATTGACTTCAGATGTTTTGGTTAGGTTGACTTTAGAGTAGGGTTAGGTAATAGGAAACTTACCAATATTTTATGGCTTTGCATCTTGAACACACTTTAGAGCTTGGATTTCCACACACTGCACACCCTTCATTGCCATTCACAATGCCATTTCCACACATCAATGATCTTTCATCACTATTTTCTCCTCCATCAATATAGTAAACATCTCCTTCATATATTCTCTCCTCAACTTCATTTGATGAGTGTTTTTCCTGCACATATATAGTTAAAATCAACTTCAGAATAGGACTTTATTTTTCCTTAACAAAAATCTCAGATTTTTTAGATCTGACATGGTTGAATGAGAGACTCCACTGAATATGGTTGACCAGGTTTTTCTATGAAAGTTAGTCATTGAGAAACTGAATACACACTTCGTACTTCTAACATGGTTATCTAAGAATTATAGAAAAATAATTAGAGTCTGACATCGTATTTATAATTTTATAATCAAACCAATCATTCCCTTCCAATATTTTCTTTGGTAGGATTTCTTTAGATACACTCCAAAACTTCTGATATTTTCTTCAAAAACCCCTCAGATTATGATTTCTATATCATACTGCAAGCATCAAGAGGAAATTGATGTCAACTTGAACATATATATATACATACATAAAATGATAACATGGACTGAAAATAATTGAGGAGAAGCACCATGATAAGACATTCATGAGAAGGTGATTCTTGCTGATCCTCTGACCCTTCAATCTCAACACATTCATATCTATGGACAAGCCTCCAGTGCTTAAAATTGCATGTTTTTGAGCTGATAACATCAACAATGAAATCCATCAAAACCAATCAAAATATTGAAACTTATATATCTGTATATATAAGGAAAATAATTTTATGTATTAAAATGAGATATGTCTCCTTTTGAACTGCATCTATATTATATATATACAGACACAGAAACAAATGAAAAATAATTGAGTTAAAGAGTGCAGTGGAACACAATACGGTGGGATTTGAATAACGATTCCATGGTTTATAAATTTTCAGCTGAATCTTTAAAAGCTACAAAAACCCTTTTGCCAACAAATGCTACTAAATGTTGTATTGGTTTCTCCAGCTTTCTGAGGTGTATCAGATGGAAAACTGATTCTGCTAGTGGCTTTGTGATTTAACAAATGTTTGTAACAGTGTCTTTATGATTGAATGTAAAAACCAAAAGGCAAAAAAGGGTGAACGAAAATTTGAGGGTCTATTACCAATATATGGCAGTTTTGCAGCGTGAGCATGTTGTAACTGTAGAGCATAATCTGCCACAGAAGGAGCAAGCACAGTGTGCACTGTCTTGTCCACAGAATATGTAGTTGTTTCTGTCATCACTGATCTGCACGTGTTCTTTCAAATGATTGTCCTCACTGGAATTGTTATTGGATAACTTGTTTTCTAGCCAGAAAAGCAACCCTAGGAAGGGTAATATCACGAACACTATGATCATAAGAACACAATTTTGAGTCAAGGTTAGCCCATAAACATTCATCACGAATGTTTTATTGTCCAGTGTTGGATTATGTGCAGGAAAGTTAAGGGGAAAAGAGAGTTTAAATGATGCTTATATATAGTTCTTCCTCATATTTGAATAGTATTAAATTATTTATTTCTTTATTAATGTCGATATTGTCAGACATTAAGTTCGTGGAAATTCCATGTCTTCTTCCTTGATAGTTGCTATCATTATTTAAAGGGAAATTTAATATTAAAAAAATGGTTCAAGGGTAACTAGACGAGAATCAGTCAGCAGAAAATATTGAAAGCAATAACTATGGAATGAAAACCGTTGACCTAACTCATGTTTTGTTAACTCTCAATAGGTGCCTCTTATGAGGATGATTAGGGATGACTCAACTGGCTAATTTGGATTCATTATCTATTTAAATAAATTATTTTAATGATTTTTAAAGTACAATGGTTGAATAGCTTTTGAATTATATCAATTTTGCATGTAAAATAAAATAAAGAAGCAATCATCATATATATGTCAGATATTAATAAACTAAACTTATTAAACAGATTTGAATCTTCATGGGTTGCACATAAATATCTTTATGCTAATTGGTTTGAATTATTTCTACCAAATTCATCCAGATTTCCTTTATGAATAACTAAAGTTATATTATGTTAAGTAAACTCGTCCTTGCATTATATATCCAAATTCAACTTAATTTTAATGGAAAGTTTTCTTATTAAATTGCATTTGGATGACGTTTGATTTTTTAAATTTAATATAGAAATAAAGACAGGACAAAATATACATGTTTATTTCGTCTGCACATTAATATAGCAAAAGGTTTTTTATGTTAGTTATTTTTAGTTTTTTTTTTTACCTCAGCCTTAATTAAAATGTTATTATAAGACATAAATTTACGTCATATAAAAATACACAACATAAATTTAGGTGGATACTAGAATAGATTTAATGTAAATGGGTCAATTTATGTTGAACATTAGGTTGGACATAAAATAGTTTATCACCAATAAAAAAACTATAATGAAATGAATATTTTTTTAGTTAGTTTCAATTTAGTGTGTTGCATATTAAGTAAAGAATTTTTGTAAGTTGAAAACGGGTTTGTGAATAAAGAAATCAGACTTAAAATAGACATTGGACACAAATAAAAAAAATTGAATTGTATATATTTAAGGGTATTAGTACCTTTAGAATTTGGATACCCTTAAACTTGTTTAACTTAATATTTTTCACTAATCACTAGTACAAAAAGGACTTTAGACGTCTGGTATTTTGGGCTTTTAACGTCTGATCTCTGTCCGACGTCTATATGGAGACGTTAAACCCTTTATGTCAGACGTCTCTATAGATGTCAGATCTATATAGGTCAGACGTCTATATAGATGTAGACGTCAGACCTATATAGGTCAGACGTCTATAAAGACGTAGACGTCAAACCTATATAGGTCGGACGTCTATATAAATGTCTGATCCATACAGGTCACACGTCTCTGAAGTTGCTCCTAACTCATGGTGATTCGAGTTTACAACTTTATATTTTAGTTGAAGAGAATGTATTGTACATTGTTTTTATTGGATGGTTTTAAAAACATAGTGGAGGGAATTGAAGGAGTGCAAAACGCAAGCAATCGCCGCCAAAGAACGCTGCCCAAGGACATGAGAGTAACTGCACCAAACCCAACGAAAACACATTTTAATCGGTTCAAATGAAAGATAATGCATCAAAGAGTGATGTAATCGGAGTAAATATAATTTAAAATGGTGCAAAAGTAAGAAAACGAACCTGAAAAGCGTAACCCGTAGAGAGAAAACGCGACGAAGATGATGAACAATGAGTGCGCGTAACGGTTGTCTCCCATTCGCGGTGTTTTAATGCCGACATTTAGAAGTCAGTTCCCTCAATAACAGACATCTAAAGTTCTTTAGAAGTCGGAGTGGCGGGATCAGACGTCTAAATGGAGTCAAAAAGTGACTTTTTCAATTTCTCGGTTATGTATTTAGATGTCGGTTCCCCAAATAACAGATGTCTAAAGTGCTTTAGAAGTCAGAGTGGCGGATCAGACGTCTAAATGGAGTCAAAAAGTGAATTATTAAATTTCTGGGTTTTGGATTTAGACGTCGGTTCCCCAATAACAGACGTCTAAAGTGCTTTAGAAGTCGGAGTGGCGAGATCAGACATCTAAATGGAGTCAAAAAGTGACTTTTTAAATTTCTAGGTTGTGGATTTAGATGTCGGTTCCCCCAATAACAGACGTCTAAAGTGCTTTAGAAGTCGGAGTGGCGGGATCAGACGTTTAAATGGAGTTAGAAAGTGACTTTTTAAATTTCTGGGTGGTGTATTTAGATGTCGGTTGCCCCAATAACAGACATCTAAAGTACTTTAGAACTCGGAGTAGCGAGATCAGACGTGTAAATGGAGTCAAAAAGTGACTTTTAAAATTCTTGGGCTGCGCATTTAGACGTCGGTTTTCCCATAACAGACGTCTAAATAGAATAAAAAATTATTTTTTTTAACCTTTTCGTTTAGTTTTGCTGTCTATTTGGGGGAGCCGACATATATGAGTATTTGGACATCGGGCCCCTCCATAGTCGACGTTTAAATAGTTGTTTAATTTACGAAAAATGCCACCGGTCATTTTTTACGTTGGATATTCGAGGGCAGACGTCTAAAGAGTAACGTTAAAGGTCTTTTTTGCACTAGTGAATGTAACCTTTATCCTAAATTTGACTGTTGTATATATTATTTCTTTTTCAACTTTAACAAAAATCTCTTATATGATATGAAAACACCCTAAACTAAAACAGATTGAGAAATATTCATTTCATTCTATTTTTTTAGTAGAATTGAACAAGCATAATCAATTTTTATTATTATTTACAATTTTTACACAGTATTTAACTTTCAATCTTAAAATATTTAATGTATACTTTTTTATGTTGAATCTCTTATAATAACATGTTCTTTTGTAATTTTTATTTTCTTATACAAATGCAATTATTTAATATTTAAAATAATAATAGTAAATACATATGTAGGTACAAGTATAATCTAAAAATAAATTGGGTTAAATATATTGTCCACAAAGTTAGACACAATATTGGAATTTGATCATGTCCTAAACATTGATACATTTTTGTTTTCAAACTTTAAAAATAAATGGATATAACACTAGTACAAAAATCGCGTACAACGTCGAATATTTTGGGCTTTTAACGATGAAATCGCGAACAACGTTATATCAGGAGACGTTAAATTGACGTCGAATTTTCTCAATATACGATGTTAACATTAACGTCAAATCTTGTTAATATTCGACGTTAATCAATTTTTTTTAATTAATTGTGATCCTTTTTTACCACTCTACGAAACCTAAAAAGCATAAAAACAACAAATTTTAGTTTTTAGTACTTTATAAAACATGAACTATGAACGTGTAATGTAGTATGAACAATAAACAATAATAACCAACAACAAACAAGTTCAATCAAACAACAACAAACAAGTTCAACAAAAAAAAATAAACAAGTTCAACACATAAGTTCTTCAAAACGAAAACGAAAACTAACCTTCAAAAGGTGGGTTCATCGGACTAAAGTTTCGTCACGAGTGAGAGAGAAAGCAGAAGAACAAGAGCACGAAAATAATCGGTTAAAACAAACAAAAATCATACATAAAGTAGTTAATTAACATGCATTTGTATCAAATGAAAAAAAAGATTACATATGATGTTCGTCAAACTTCGTTCGAGAAAAGTTTGAGAAGAGAAGAGGGTATCGCGCACAAAGATAAAGTGAATGAATTTTCAATCTCCCGCTCAAATTTTTATTAATTCACTAACCTTTTGACGTCGAATTTAAAGGGCATTCGACATTTTATATCCTTTTACATCGAATTACAGTTCTAAACGACGTTTAATAATTTCATTTATTTACAAAAATTTCACCGCTCATTTTTAACGTTGGTTATTCAGTGGTTGAACGTTGAACGCGTGACGTTATACGCTGTTTTTTTACTAGTGTAAAGTCCTTTTAACTCACACTACAAAAAAAAGAGGTATTAACGATGACCAAACTCCATTGCAAAGGTAAAAAAACTATAGGTAACAACTTTTTTTAATGGATTTCCAATGGACCCAAATTCGTGAGTAAAAGTGTAGTTGATAACATTTACCAATGGAAAACTATATTCATCGATAATTATCAAAGAAAAAAATTTCTATAAAAAAAAATTATTAGTAATTATCGTTAAATACAGCTTGCAACTCAACCAATCTGGAAGCTCAACTAGTATGACAGCTCGACTAGTTAGTAGCTTGGGTAGTTGGAAGATTGGCTAGTTTGGCAGCTCGTCTAGTCTAAATACTCAACCAGTCTACAACTCGACCAATCTGGAAACTCGACCATTGTGGCAACTAGACCATTCTTGCAAGTCGACTAGTATGGTAGGTCGGCTAGTCGACAAAAATATTTTATCACTTCTCTTGTCATCTTCTGCTTGCAAAAGTCTTGTATAACTTTGAACATTGGGTGAGGACCTTTGGCCTTCATAATTTCAAATAACTTGATGGCATTAGACTTCTTACACTTCAACACCCCTTAAAGCATAACATTATGCGCAACAATATTTGTCTTAAATCACCCATCAATCATCTCATTCCATACTCCCTACAAGTTTGCAAATTGGGTGTAAAATCTATCTCTTAATTTCATAAAAACATCTTGCGCTTTATCAAGTTTTGTAGCGCCCAAAATTTCAAGCAAGAAATTAATCACATAAATGCCTACTTTAAACCCATGCTTCTTCACAATGTTCCTCAGAATTGGCATCACTAGCAAATGTTCGACTATTGTTCAAAAACAAAAACTCTTCATGATGAACAAGGTAAACTAGTAAGGGGTAAGGCGAAAAAAGAGCACAAATAGGGAATCAACAACTCTTTTTGGAATTTGACAAGGAGAATGATGGAATGTGCAATTAGGACAAAGGAAACGAGACAAGGGTAGAGAGCTACCACAAGGTAAAAGCACACTTGCTTTCCTCCCTTTTATGGTAGTAGTCTCCGATGGAAAGAATGAAGCTTGGTGGCAAATAAGACACATGTGGCAGTAGAGAGTGTGAGTAATGTCTCAACCAACAAGGTAACTCGACCAAAAAGTCATTTCGGTGGTCTGATGGTTTTGGCGTGAAGAGGAGATGAAGATGGAAGGGTTTGATCTACATGTATCTGAAGACCCTTGGTTCTAGTGGTAACGTGTTGCACAGATGAAGAAAAGGTTATTTTTAGACATTGAGTGCGAGAATTGGACAGGATTACAGTAGAAAATTTTCCATTCTTTTTATTGACCGATTTTGTTGACAGAAAAGTTTGTCGGTAAAAAAAATATATCACTATTAAATCCGCCTATAATCTGTCAATAAAATTCGTTGATAATTTAAATTTATTGACATATTTTTTTCCATCAATAATATTTTGTAGGTAATTTCAAAAACATTTGTAGTGTCAATACATATTAAATAACGTTACAAATTAGAACTTGAATGGATTGTGTCAAATATAAGATTAAAACTAAACATAAGATTGAAACGTTATTTGACCCATAAAAAAATTGATATAATTAAATTAAAATAATTGTACCTATTATTTTTAAATTTGAATACTGGATCAAATTTTAAATATTAAAAACATATTTAATCTAAATAAAATTTTAATAAAAAATAAAAATAAAAATAACCAAACTCACTTTTTTTTTAAATATTTATACTGCAAATTAAAAAAAACATTATGTAAATTATATAAACTTTTAAGAATGAAAAAGTATAAAAAGTAACATTTTTATAGCAAAAGGTTAAAACATATAATTAAAACGATATTAAATCTCAAATAAACAAACAACTAACTGAATTTCTATCACATTATAATATAGTTTTAAGAAAATTATAAAAACAGTTTTAAAAAATTAAATTGCATTAAAAATTTTATTTTTATGTATTAAAATATGAATTATTTAATTGAAAAACATCATTAAAATAGTTATAAAAATATATGCTTATTTTTTCCACTAGAAATTGTGACAGTCTTACATCTAGTTGTCACTAGCAATCCTTTTCAAACGACTACGACATAACATTTTTTACACAATAGTCACTTGACGAAACAGTGGAAAACGTACGATATTAGTTTTGAAAAAATTGATCACAAATTAAAATTTGTCACAAATAATATATATATATATATATATATATATATATATATATATATATATATATATATATATAATCTTTTATTGCATGAACTTTTTATTAATTAATTTTTTATTACTATTTTTTTTTCATTTTCAAACTTGTCTTTTATGACTTTTATACCCTCCCTTTGCATACAGAGAGTTTATACATTATAACTTAATCTTGGAAAATTCTCTTGCATGTAAATTTTTCTTGTATTCTTCTAAATAGTTTTTCTGATTTTCTATCAATTTTCTTAAATTTTTGAAAAGTATATTCATTTTTTTATAAATTGTATGTATAAAATAACAGTTTACATTACAATTAAACAAAAAAATTTCTATTATCAACAAAAAAGGTATTAAAATCATTAAAAAAATTAAAGGGCGTTATTGGTAAAAAAAAGGTTAATGTCATACAAATAATTAATAGTTGCATAATATTATTGAAATTGTAAATTTTTCTTAAGAAGTAATATTCTGAAAAATATTATATTTATTTTATATGTTACAAACTTAATTATTTTCATTCTTCTAAAGTTTTTTTTAGTCAACCTCGTTTATTGGTCATGGTAAACGAATGATCTAGAAGTAAATTAATCATGCACGACGACTTTTGATACGTGTGTTCTGTGTTTCCACGTTGTTATAACAATTTCCGAGGAATTTTCTAAATGCTCATGAAATTCAGTATAGTTGAAAAAGAAACACTCTTGATTGAAACTTATATTCGACTAACATTTCACGTAATATTATTTTTGTTTTTATTCTTTACGTAGAATAATTATTCGACTAACATTTCACGTAATATTTTTTTTCGGTCATTTTTATTTTATGAAAATTATTACTATTTGATGTGTTCTTAAATTGAGTTCTACGATGATATAATTAGTTGGACATGACATATTTATTATGTTGGTTTTTAAATGATATGGGATATTCGTTTTTTAAATGATATGACCACTTATTTCTATTTGGCGAAGATGATTGGTTTTCATGGATTCGCGGATTAGGGTTTGTGTAAAAGGGTTGATTGCGTTGCGAAGAAGGATGTTGTTCGCTGATGGCGACACTATTTTGCACTCATTGCATGAGTTGAAGTTTTCTTCTCGTGATGACGCAATTAAAAATAAGTTTTATAATGTTCACGCCGAAGAAGGGTTCGTGGATTCTTTGAATGCAATTTTGTGATTTCTGGATTTTTTTACATGTGCGAATTGGTAAGAAGAACCTGCGATTGAGTTCGGTGGATTTGCTTTAGAAGGAGAAGATTGGTTGGGATCTAGGTGAGTCATGGTGGTTCGATTTGGTGGATGCACGAGGAAGGGTTCTTGAGGTGGTGGGTTAATGGGTTTCGCAAGCTGCGAAAAAGATGGTGGGTTTTGTTCGGGATTGGGTTTTCTTTTGTTTCTCTATGTGGAGATGGATGCTCATAGTGATTGTTTTCCATGCTTGTGGTGTTGCTACGGTAGAGAAAATGGGTTGTTAATGTCAACTACTATGAATATGATTGAACCCTACTTTTTGAAATTGAATCTCCAATTTCTGAAATTGATTCTCCAATTTGTATGAACTCTAAAATCTAATTTTCTTTTTTTCCAATCCCTACTTCGAACAAAGTACTTAGATTAATGTTTAATTCACTTTCTTTTATTTTAAAAAGAAAACAAAATGATACGTCAGAATCACGTACACATCAAATAAGAAATTTCATGTCATTTAAAAACCAAAAGGACCATGCCATGGGAACGTCACAATAACGTTGTTGGACCCATATTTAACGGTAGGCTCTAATTGAAACAATTTTCACATAATAAAAACCCAATTGAAACCGAAACAAAGAAAGAAACCAATTTGAGATTTCAATCCCAAATAAGGACCTCACGAATAATTAAACATAATTTTAACTATAAAAGTTAAAAAGTTTACTTTTTAGCTAGATATATTTCAATTTTCCATATAAATATTGTACAATTACAATTGGATATCGTAAAAAATTTCTAGTTATACAAATAAAAAAGTTTTCACTTTCTCTTAAATCATTTATATAAAAAAAATTTATTAATAAGAAAATTATTTTTTGTCTACAATAAATCCAAAAGCTGAAAGCATATTCTAATGCAATTTCTCATAAGAACATGCATCTTACATATGATACAATCATATTTATATGGTCCAATCTTTGGTATAAATTTCTATGTAACTATTCTTCTCACATAATTATTGACACAACCACATTCAAGTAGGTAAACATTTTTAATGCAATTTTTAAAATGAGAATGTTTTCCACCTTCATGTTTCATAGAACATGTGGTGTAGTTTTATGCACGAGTGTGGTTCTCATAGTCACATGAACACAATCACATGTATGTGGTCACACCTTTTGGTCTAGCTTTTTCTAAGTGTTTCTCACATATGTTGGTGAGAAGGAAGTTGAATTACACAAAGGTTGGTGAAACATTAACTATAAAAGTTATGAATCTCTTCTTTATTGAACTTTATATATAGAAGATATTTATGTAGTTTTATATATATCTCTCACATAGAATGTTACTAATTAAGTTTACATTGTTAAACTAACACAATTTGAGTATAAAATTGATGAACTAATTCATTTGGTTCACTATTTTATGTTTTCTTTTTTGTGTTTTCTTTATTTAAAATAAAAATACATAACTTGTAAGCATCTTAGACAAGATAAATTTGTGTTTACAAATTATTAAAGTACCTACCATTGTAGGTTTGATTTTTATTTGTTGAATCTCTAATATTTATAGCTGGGCTCCACTAAGACATTTCAAGTTCAAGACTCATGTCTTGATTACTTCAACATCTCTTGATTTCACGTCTTCACTAGCTCAACCCCTATGACTTCAGCTTATCTAACTTGATCTCTTTCGAAATGCTCAAAATACCACCTGTAAATGCAATATATTAAACATTTCATATAAATAAGACATAATGACTTCAATTACTAAAATCTTTCACTCTGTTGTGTAATGTCTAACAAGTCCTGAATAAAATTCATAGAAATTTGAATCCAAAATTCTTAGTATCTTAAATATAAGAATTGACCATAACTATATCATCTTACCATACTTAGGTTAGAATATTTGTGTAATTTTTTTATAAAAATTCTTAATATATTTTATGAGTTTCTATGATGAACAAAATGAATTCTTGAAATTTTCTTAAACTTGAAAATATTACTAATACATAGAATTCACTTAACATCACTTGTTTGACGCTTTTAATATCTGTCAATACCAAATTTCGTCCAGGTAAGTAAATAAATAAAAATAGAGAATAAGAGAATAAGTAAAAATAGAGAATAAGAAAATAATAATTAATGGTAGGTAAGATAAAAAAAAAGAAAAAAAAATAATAAAATAAATTTCCTTAATGCAGGACACATCACTAGAAAATATTTTTGAAATATTAGTTTGATATGGTAATAATTTGAATCAATATTATGCCAATAATTATAAGCAATGATTAAAATAGTATATTAATATAATTTGTTGCGTCAGTTGCTTTTAAAGAGGAAAATATGATTTTAAAAATGGACAAACTTTCTGACAATAATTATAATCAATGTCTTGAATATTATTTGATTTCTTTTTCTTGGAACCAAGACATTTTATTTTCTTATTTTGTTCATTGTCATTTAATTTAAAATTAAGGCAAGATAACCATAATATTACAATGTGTGTCTATAAATACACACTCTGTCATAGAAAAAGGGGGACGAAAAATAGAGAGAGACACACTATGAAATAATAGAGATAGAAAGAGTATGAGAGAGTATAGAGAAAAATAAGTTCTCATGCTAGAGGGACTCTATCAAACTATCAAAGAAGAACTAGAGGAGTATTGAAAGCTGAAAAGGTATGTCATCTCTTCACCCTTCTTTTTCTCTTTTCGTTGAAAGTCTTTCTAAACATATTATTTTTTTACTACACACCAATAATGTTTTTTTTTTCAACAAAAAAAATATCTTCTCTCATCTC
Source organism: Vigna umbellata (assembly GCF_029865625.1). NCBI lineage: Eukaryota > Viridiplantae > Streptophyta > Magnoliopsida > Fabales > Fabaceae > Vigna > Vigna umbellata. Next base: position 3,428,478 of record NC_142173.1, read on the forward strand.
TTTTGATATTGGTTATATCTCCTGCATCACGTGATATTTATTTTTTATAAAAATAAATAATAAAAAAATATTTCTTATCACGTATTTTCCTATATAAAAATAATAATAAGTCATAAAATAAATTTTATACGAACTCGTCGACCTGTGGCTGGTTTCTTTCCTTTTTTTCCAACAATTTTCAAAATAAAAGAATTTCTTCAAAATAAAAAAAATGATGTCAATCCTAATCGAGTTCACTTTTCAAAAATCCAAAATAATCCAAAATAGTGTTAAACAAACTCACAAACCTTTTTCTAGATAAAGAACTACCTGATCCCTAATTGTCCATCATAAATGGGTATACGTAGGAGCAAGGTCAATCCTTGTCGGGTTCATAAAACAAAAAATATTTTTTTTCTTAATAATTTCTTTATTATTTTTATTTTTGGGGAAAATTAAATATTTGGAAAAACCACGTCAACTTTATACATTTAACTAAAGGTACTACCTTTGGGCAGACGCGGTAGGGTGCTAACACCTTCCTTACACGTAACCGATTCCCGAACCTAAAATCTAGTTTTCGTAGACCATGTCTTATTTTATGGTTTTCCATAGTTTTTCATAATAAATTATGGTGGCGACTCCCAAAATCATTTCCTAATCCCGTTTTGTTTTTCGGCTCGCCTTCCCGTTGCGATCCCGATTGCGACAGATGGCGACTCCACTAGGGACGCTAGACAATCAGGCCTTCTTAATTAAATGAGCAAAATTGACGTGATTTTTCTTTATTTTATTCTATTTTATTTATTTTCTCTTTATTTATTATATATAATTGTCTTTATTTATTTTGGTAATTTATTTATATTCGTTTTTATTATTATTTTTACTTTGCATATCATGAGTGGGATCCTATACCCGGATCTGAGTATAACATAGAATTAGAGGGGTTGTGTAGCGGTGTCACGTCTGGACTATTTCCTGTTTGACTATCGTGAAAACCCCAGCCAGTGTCTGTTCTCTTGACAAGCAATTTCACACCTAGTTGTGTTTCAACTGTTGTGAAAAAGCTGTGAAAAGGACCATAACTCTGGTGGCCTTTATTTTAGGTTTAGGAAGCCATCCCTGTGAGATTGCATATACAATGCTTAGACCTTAAGATATTGGACATACCTTAAAAGCATAAAACATAAAAGCATGTTGTCTTTTAATCATGATTTGGCACATGCATCTTCATGCATCATATGCATTAACAACATTTTTATCATTTTCCCTTCATTTTTTTTACATAACAATAACTGTGCATGTTTTTATAAAAAGCAAAAACGAAAATTTGATGCTTTAATGAATAAACAAATAAGGCAAAATAAAAACCATTTAGTCTAATAAATAAATAGAATAAACTTATAAAACTTTCATCATTTTCAATTTCTATCATAACGATATTAAGGACTTGTGATTTCCGCCTATTTTTAGCATGCATCATTTTTTGCATTTTCACATATCTAGTTTTCATCTAATTCAAATTAATAAAAACAGTATAAAGTTAAATAAAAATCAACGGCGAGACTTCCACGACATCCTTATAGGACTCGAGCGAACTCTGAGGCTATGGAAGTTTGGGAAGAAGAACGTGAAGCTGTAAAGGCCGATATTAGCCAACTAAAGGATCAGGTCGGTCAAATCTTGGGAGGCTTTGAAAGCCATAAAAACTATAGGAGAGACTTCATTTGTAAAGGCAGATGATAATGCTCACCCTCCAGTACATAACGCTGTGGGAACACAATTCACATTTCCAATGTATGGTTTACCACTAGGTTACACACCGCCTATTGGAGATCATGCAGAGGCAGAGCACACTTCTTTGGTTTTTCCCACAACCAGCAGCGTACTCCAAATTAGTAGCCAGGGGCCTATCCACACGACCGAGACAAAGCCGAATGAAACGTCCAAGCTTCCCCACATAATTTTCGCACAAGATGCTGCTTTGCTCACAAATGTAGAAGGAACAAAAGGTAAACTTGTAATTCTAGAAGACAGACTAAGAGCCATAGAGGGGTTTGAAAGTTACGGGTTTGGTGACGTCGCAAGGTTGAGTCTGGCCCCAGGGATGACAATTCCACACAAGTTTAAGGTGTCAAAATTCGAGAAGTACAAGGGTAACACATGCCCTAAGAACCATTTGACCATGTATTGTCGAAAAATGGCTGCCTACGTTGACGACGATAAATTACTTATCCATTTCTTTCAAGATAGTTTGGCTGAAGCAGCGTTGAGTTGGTATACGCATCTGGAATCCTCTCATATCGGGTCTTGGACAAATTTGGCGGATGCCTTTGTAAACATGCATGTCGCGCCAGACAGGTTACAATTGCACCACATGCCAAAGAAAGAGGAAGAGTCTTTTAAAGAATACGCGCAACGATGGAGAGACCTGGCAGCGTAGGTTGAACCACCTCTATATGACAAGGAGATGGTTGCAATGTTTTTAAGCACACTACAACCACCTTTTTATGAGCATATGATTGGCAGTGTGTCTTCCAATTTCGCTGATATCATCATCATAGGCGAAATAATCGAAATCGAACTGAAAAGTGGGAAAATTATATCTCAAGCCACCACTCCGAAGAAATTTGTTTTTAATCCGAGGAAAGAGAAAGAAGGGGGAGTGCATGCAACATCAGCAATACCCATGTGGGGAGGTCAAACGCCTACACATGGCTATCAACCAAGCCCGAGTTATCCTCCTTATGTGAACAATACAATGTCTGGTCCCCAAATGAGACCTCGACAACCAGGATATTATCAACCACAACAGGCTTTGAATAATGCCAGGGGCACTGGATCCAGCTTAGGTCCAGATCAGAATGTTGGTCAAAGTGCTTATCCTAGGAGGAACCAATTGAAAATTTTCACTCTCATTCCTATGACATATACAGATTTGTTACCTCATCTCCTTAAGAAGGGTTTGGCCGCTATTCGTCCAATGAAACCCTTACAACCTCCATACCCTAAAAGTTTTGATGCAAGTGCGAGATGCGATTTTCACGGGGGAGCCATTGGCCATTTGACCGAAGGATGCACCTCTCTTAAATTCAAAGTACAATATCTAATTGATGCAGGATGGCTGAAGTTCCAAGAAGACAAACCAAGTGTTGAAGTCAATCCCCTTGCGGAGCATGGAAATACCTCAACAAATGCCATCGAGGTTGGACGACATTGTTGGTATCGGAGGGGGTATTTTTCGAAGAGTATAGCGCAGCGGAATTAAAACTCAGAGAGCGGAAAGCGTGTTCGATCACAATTAAAAATAATTTGGTCCTTTTAGTAAAAATAATTTTCTTTCAGAAAATTAATCAAACAGTTGATATACGTAAAATAATATGAGTGTAGAGAATAGAAAAATCACACAGATATTTTTATCCTGGTTCGATTCAACAGAATCTACGTCCAGTCGTTAATCACTATAAATAGTGATTAACAGTTCCACTAAAAAAGGTTTAACAGATTACAATCAAATGACCAGGAATAAAACGAAAAGAACTACTCTACCAACTTGAAGAGAACCGCTCCGGCAATCGACCAACGATTCGCAAGCTTCTCCTTACACAAGACCAGGCAGAGTACCTTGCTAACTTGAAGAGAGTCTGCTCCGACTATCGACACACGATACGCGAGCCTCTCCTTTCACAAGACCAAGCAAGGGAACAATGAACAAAAAGCTCTCTAAGAACGTTCCTCTGACACACAGTGTTCTAAGCTTTCTCAATTCAAAAAACGTTACCTTCTGATTTCTCCAAATCAAATTATATAGCCAAGTACACTGAATGCCAAAGGTCAGCTCCCAACTGCCATGAATAATCGATTATTGTAAGTGATAATCGATTATTCAAGTCCATTACAGAGTTTTTAAAAAAGTGATAATCGATTATATGAAGTGATAATCGATTATTCAAGTAATACTTGTGATAATCGATTATTGCTTAACCATAATCGATTATACTAGTAAAAATTACAATGTTTAACATTTTCCTACTACATTCAAAATCTACAAGTTGCTTTTTTAAATATTTTCCTACTACATCCAAAATCTATAAGTTGCAGCATCATCAAAACACATCTTCAGGTTTTACCAATACTCCTTATTGGTAACAGACATAGGCTAGTGAGGGATGTTAGTGAAATTCGTAGTTCTAAAAAGGTCATTTTTGAAACGCTGATAAGATTGGGTTTATTAAGGGGTGGAGATGGCCTCGGTGAGGCATGTGGAATTTGTCCAGGAGCCGAACATATTATTAATGAGTGTACCAGGTTTAGGAGCTTTCTCCAAGATCTGATTGAAAGATGTTTCCTACAAATATACAACGAGAATAAAGAAGAAGTATTTGCAAACCCAAGAACTAGAAGATAAGGAATTTTCCTGTGATGCTTATTGAAATGTAATCATTTTTAATTAACCCCACTACTTTGCCCGGAGCCTTGGGGTTCGTGCTTTACGGGTTGACACTTTCTTTTGCATTTGGTTTAACATTAAATCATGTTTGTTTCATTTTTTTTTATGATCTTGTGTCTTAAATTTTTTAACTCGAATAACAAGGATATGACAATGAATGTTTTGAAAACAATAATGTTGATTTTCCTAATTTTGAGCACCCTATCAATAACATGGAAGATGATTATGACTGACCAGAAACCCTCTCCCGAGTTAATGAGATTTGTGAAGCAAGATTCTAAAGAAATAAAACCCCATCAAGGAGAGGTTGAAATCTTTAAGAGAAGAAAGCGAGAGAGAAGAGGTAAAAGTCGACACTAGCATGAAGAAGAAGTTTAACACGAGTTACTACTCAATCCAGAATGTCTTCAGAATCAAAGATGAAATACGAAAGCAGTTCGATGCGAGATTCTTAGCTAGGGCAAAATACTCCCAATAGGTGGCAAGTATCGTATCGAAGAAGGACGATAATGAGCAAATGCATGTCGACTATCATGATTTAAAGACAATTTCTCATTGCAGCAAAACTGAACAATCAAGCTTCCCATCGTCGTCCAAAGATGAATGAGGCAGTCAAGGCCGCTAATAAAAAATATCAAGAGGATTTTACCTTCGCTTTACACGGTTACTGCACATCGGTACATATGTCGATTGGGGCAATACCTTTTTCTTTGGTATATGGAATGGAAACAGTACTACCCTTCGAGGTAGAAGTCCCATCAATACGAGTGTTAATGGAAACCCAGTTAAAAGAAGCGGATTGGGTTCAAACCCGATTGCATCAACTTAATCTCATTGAGGAGAAAAGATTAACCGCCGCATGCCATGGGAAACTATACCAGCAAATAATGAAAAAGGCATTTGACAAGAAAGTACATCCTAGGAAATTCCAAGAAAGTGAATTGGTCCTAAAAAAGATTTTGGCAATACAAAAGGATCACAGGGGCAAGTGGACTCCAAATTATGAAGGCCCGTATGTGGTAAAGAAGGCTTTTGGTGGTAGTGCACTTATTCTCACAAGAATGGATGGAGAGGAGTTACCTTTGCTAGTTAATTCTGACGCAGTAAAAAAATTATATGCATAATGATTCCATGAAGTGGAATTGACAATATTGTATTATGTTTTATTCAATAAATATTTTTTCATCTCTTTCATAAGGTCACTCTTAACTTTCAAAATGCCTCCCGAAAATGATGAGCATCACATGCAGATTGACTGGGTGCAAGTGTATTCTTAAAAGGATTTTGTGGAATTAGTTAAAGCGAAACGGGAAAGGTAATAAAAATATTTAGGTCTCACATGAATTTTCACTCATACATTCATACATGCATCATCATGCATGCATCCTCATGCATGCATCATCATAAATGCATCATCACAGAGGTTCAAAGAAAAGAAAAGAAAAATATAGCACACCATGCATCGCCAATTCCAACGAGAATTCATGGATTCGATAGAAAGCAAATCAAGAAGTACATCAGTAAAAAAGTTCAGAATTTTCAAAAAAAGGGCAAACAAGGGTCTCACACGAATTTCCACTCATACATCGGTACATCAACAAAATTCAAAAGAGAAAGTCCAAAGCTATATAAGAAGAAAAAAAAAAGAGCATCTGTTTCGAGCTTGTCAAAGCCCAGTTTTCATCCTAGCACCAAAGCCCAGTTCTCATCCTGGCACTCAAGCCCAGTTTTCATCTGGCACCAAATCCCTTTTCTTTTCAAAAAAAAGACGAGGTTTATACACCTCTCCAGCGAAACTCATAGGGTAAGTACACCTCTTAAGTGAAATCAAAGGTGATACCCCCTCCACGAGGTTCATACATCTCTCAAGCAAAATTCATAGGGCAAGTACACCTCTCAAGCGAAATCAAAGGTGATATCCCCTCCACGAGGTTCATACACCTCTCCAGCAAAATTCATAGGGCAAGTACCTCTTAAGCGAAATCAAAGGTGATACCCCTCCACGAGGTTTATACACCTCTCCAACGAAATTCATAGGGTAAGTACACCTCTTAAATGAAATCAAAGGTGATATCCCCTCCACAGCGAGATTCATAGGGCAAGTACACCTCTTAAGAGAAATCAAAGGTGACACCCCTCCACGGCGAGATTCATAGGGCAAGTACACCTCTTAAGCGAAATCAAAGGTGATACCCCATCCATAGCGAGATTCATAAGGCAAGTACACCTCTTAAGTGAAATCAAAGGTGGTACCCCCTACACGAGGTTCTTGCGCCTCTAAACAAAAGGGTTTCAATTCACGAGGTTCATACACCTCTCCAGCAAAGTTTATAGGGTATGACACACCCTCCACAAGTGTCACAACTCTTCAGAAAAATCCACAAAGTTGCTACACTTTCTACCAAGCATGCTTCGAGGTAATCTTTTTCCTTCTCTTTAGACCCGAACAAAATTAGTGTCTTTATATTTATTTAGCTTTTACTATGATAACACCAAAACTCTAAGGTTCATGTTATCTAGCAAAATCTAAATAAAGAGGGGCAGCTGTCAACACCCAATTTCGTCCGGGTAAATAAATAAAAAAAAGAGAATAATAATTAATGGTGGGTAAAAAGGATAATAACTATAATACCGGGCACAATATTTTTGAAATGTTAGTTTAATATAGTAATAATTTGAATCAATATTATGTTAATAATTATAAACAATAATTAAAATAGTATATTAATATAATTTGCTACGTCAGAGGAAAATATGATTTTAAAAATGGACAAACTTTCTGACAATAATTATAATCAATGTCTTGAATATTATTTGATTTCTTTTTCCCGGAACCAAGACATTTTATTTCCTTATTTTGTTCATTGTCATTTAATTTACAATTAAGGCAACATTACCATAATATTACAATATGTGTCTATAAATACACACTCTGTCATAGAAAAAGGGGGATGAAAAATAGAGAGAGACACACTATGAAATAATAGAGATAGAAAGAGTATGGGAGATTATAGAGAAAAGTAAGTTCTCATGCTAAAGGGACTCTGCCAAACTATCAAAGAAGAACTAGTGGAGTATTGAAAGCTGAAAAGGTATGTCATCTCTCCACCATTCTTTTTCTCTTTTTGTTGAAGGTCTTTCTAAAGGTATTATTTTTTTACTACACACCAATAATGTTTTTTTTTTAAAAAAAAAAGAATATCTTCTCTCATCTTTTTGATATTGGTTATATCTCCTGCATCACGTGATATTTATTTTTAATAAAAATAAATAATAAAGAAATATTTCTTATCATGTATTTTCCTATAAAAAAATAATAATAAGTCATAAAATAAATTCTATAAATACTCGTCCACCTGTAGCCGATTTCTTTCCTTTTTTCCCACCATTTTCAAAATAAAAGAATTTCTTCAAAATAAAAAAAAACGATGTCAATCCTAATCGAGTTCACTTTTCAAAAATCCAAAATAATCCATAATAGTGTTAAACAAACTCACAAACCTTTTTTCTAGATAAAGAACTACGTGATCCCTGATTGTCCATCATAAATGGGTATACGTAGGAGCAAGGTCAATCCTTGTCGGGTTCATAAAACAAAAAATATTTTTTTTCTTAATAATTTCTTTATTTTTTTTATTTTTGGGGAAAATTAAATATTTGGGAAAACCACGTCAACTTTATACATTTAACTAAAGGTACTGCCTTTGGGCAGACGCGATAGGGTGCTAACACCTTCTTTACGCGTAACCGATTCCCGAACCTAAAGTTTAGTTTTCGTAGACCATGTCTTATTTTATGGTTTTCCATAGTTTTTCCATAATAAATTATGGTGGCGACTACCAAAATCATTTCCAAACCCCGTTTTGTTTTTCGGCTCGCCGTCCCATCGCGATCCTGGTTGCGACAATATCAATTATAGAACCAATCATTATTGCAAAGAAAGGAAATAACATATTAGTTCGTTTGGAGTCAGTAACACAAAAATAACTTTTAGTGTGTGTTATTTTAAGTTTTTGATATCTGTTAAATGTTCGACGTCATAATGGAAGACGTTAAATTAACATATGTTGTCTTTTAACAGACATTAATTAAAGATAACATATGTTAATTAACGTCTATTGTTCTTTCAAATTTTTTGCCAATATTTTTCACCACTAAAACCATGAAAATAAATATACAATACAAGAATACACCACAAAAAATTTCTAGAATTTAGAAGTAATAACAACCAATGAAAACCAAAACAACCAATGAAAAGTGAAATAACTAATGAAAATGCAACCAATAATATACTTAGAAAACCAAAAATGGAACAAACCGTGAGGGTGAAGGAATAGACATGTGTCGTTGTAAGGGTGAGGAGAAGACAACCATCGTTGGAGAGGGAAAAAAGAGAACTCAACAGTGCTCCAAATAGTGTCTATGCACGAAACCAATCGATTAAAATGAAAAAAAATCATACATAAAGCCATCAATCAATGGATATGTGTTAGTGGAAGAAACAATACCTTTGGTGGTCATCGAAAGCTTCCCCAGAAACGTTCGACCAACAATGAAGAAAGTGCACACAAAAATATTGAAACAAGTATTCTTTCTTGCACTCTTAAAATATCTTCACACTCAATTTTTTATGAATTTGAACATCAATAGACGTCTGTTCTTTCAGTAACAGATGTAAAAAAGGAAATTAACGTATATTCTTGTAATCAACAAACGTCTAATGAGTGTCTTAAAATATCTTCGCACTTAAATTTTTATGAATTTGAACACCAATAAACTTATTGGACCAACAAACGTCAAAAATGCAATTAACGTTTGTTCCTCTAACTAATAAATATCTAATGAGTCTTTTAAAATATATTCACGCTCAAATTTTTATGAATTTGAACACTAATAGACGTCTGTTATTTTACCAACAGATGTCAAAAAGGAAATTAAGGTATGCTCATCTAACCAATCGACGTCAATTACATGATTTTATTTACGATATTGTCACCGGTCATTTTTAATGTTGGGTGCTTGGTTGTTAGACGTTGAACATTAGACATTGTACGCCCATTTTAAACTAGTGGGCGGATGAATAGATGAATAAATGTAATATCCTTTTGTTTTTAAAACAAATGAAAGATACTACATCGGTTGTGGGCAAAAATTGATGTAGTATCATATTTAAAAATTTTAAAATCAAAACAAGCTAGATACTACATCATTGAGTAAAATAAAAAATAGTGTGTCTTTGTCACTTTTGTGTTCTTATTTTTCGTATTTCATCTTCTTCGTTTGCCTTCTCTTTTGCATTGTTGATTCTAAAAATCAAAGCACTATAAGCACTATAGCCACCTATATTACATTTTCCAATAGCCCCACCATGGTACTCCAAGTACACTATTCATCTTCATCATCGCACATTGTTTTATTGAATGAGTCTTTGTATTTCTATGATATGGTTCTTCTAGGAAGACGGTTGTCTCAAACAAGAACCCAGGATGTAGGGAATCTAGGTAAGTAGAAAGGAACCCCGAACAAGAGTTTATTGATTTGGAAGAGTAAGAAGTTTCTTATTGAAAGCATTGATTATGAATTTACAGTATACAATTGTTTCTATAGCAAAAGACTATTAGAGTTTAGTTAATTCTGTAAACTAACAGAATTAACTAACCTTTTAATAACATCTTGTAACAATCCCCTCCTCTTAGAAAAGTCGTTGTCCTCAAGGAATGAAATTGGAAAACTTCTTCTTCAAATCATAATAGAATTCCCCTGTAGCATCTTTAGGCAGTTGATGCTTCCACTTGACCAGTACTTTGGTGGAAGCAATGTTACCTCTCTTCGTCGTTGTTCTATCAATGATAGCTTCAGGTTCTCTAATGACAACTTCTTTGTTGATAGGGAGAGCACATGTGATAGTTGAACCCAATCCCTGTTATGCTGTTTTTGGTGATGACAACACACTGATAATAACAACGCATGAATGTTGTCAAGTCATAACAAAAAGGAGTTTCTGTGCGTTATATCAATGCATATGCTGATTTGAAATTGCATATGTTGAACATATTAATGTGAATACATACTATCGTGTTTATGATGTGATTATATCCGTGTATGCACAATGTATGATTCTGTGCTATTAATACCACATGCACAAAAAGGATATCTGAATGACAAAATCGATTACAGCGTTGTAGTAATCAACTAAGGTCATCAGACAACTTATGATTTTGAACTATGACAAAACAACTAGTTTGAATCGATTGCAATAGTTGTTGAATCGATTCAAACTCATGTGTTTGCATGTGTTGTGATGAGTCTTTGGAAAGAAAAGTTTTTAAAATTCTGTTCAGTGTTGAAGCTTAATCGATTCCATGCTCTCTGTATTCAATTAATTATGTTATGTTTGAAAACTGACTTCTTGCTAGTCATAACTACTACAACGGTCATATTTTTAAATGTGTTTGACTAACATTTGATGAAAATCGATTACATTAATTGTGTATTCAATTAAGAACTAAGTTTGTTGTAATTATGTTACATTAGTTTAATGTAACCGATTACATAAGTTTACTAATCGATTGCTTTGCGTCAGGACTGATATAAACTATATATTGACGCATTGGTTGAAAATCTGAAAACGATTGATCATACTTACATTTTCATATCTGATTGATTTCATTTGAGAGGTTTTATAGATTACTCAAAAGCTCCAAGAATCAAGAACGAGAAGAATTGGATCATCTTGAAGCATTCTTGAGAAGCAATTGATTGGACTATATTAACTGATCGCTTTAGGACATTTGAAGGTGCATCTTGATTGATCAGGAGAGAAGACTTATGATCTTTAATTTGCTTTTTCCCTGGATGTGCGTGTCAGGAAGAAGAGTGAGGAGATCTTGACTTTGAGAGGGAATTCTCAAAGGGTTTTCTACAACACGGACGGGTGGTTTTATGTTTGCAGGTGTTGTTGTTTCTATATTTGATTGAGAGTTTGTGAGGTGTTTATATTTGAGAGTTGCTCTCTAAAGCCTTGGCTTTAATACTCTGATCAATATAGTGAATTACTCTCCGATTTAAGGTTGATTGGGAGGGTGATTGGATGTAGGCATTGAGGCCAAACCAATATAAAAATTGTGTTTGTTTTTCTCTCCTTTATCTCTGTACATTTTCATTGTAATTACATATACACGTATTGTTTCATTGCCCACATATTTGAGTACTGCACAAGAAAGATTTCAAGAACCTTATAGTTTGCAAAAAAGATTTAAAAAGTGCAAGTTTTTATAAAACACCAATTACCCCACCACCTCCCTTTTGGTGTTGAGAAACAAAGTCCATCAATTCTAACAATTGGCACGAGAGCTGGTTTTCAAAAGTTATTTGAAAAACAAATTGATTACTCTTTTTGTATAATGGATTACTCGATCCTGAAATGACTTATGTTTCTCAAACCTTCGGTGAAGGTGCATCCACAAATAGACCACCTCTATTTGCTGGCGAAAATTATGTTTTTTGGAAAATGAGAATGCAAATCTTTCTTGAGTCAGTAGACAAAGGTGTATGGGATGTTGTTCTGAATGGTCCCTTTGAACCCACTAAATTAATGGATGGAAAAAAATTTTTGAAAAACTTTTCTGAGTGGAGTCAAAAGGAAAACAGAATAGCATAGTATGATGTAAAAGCTAGAAATGTTATTGCTTCTGTTCTTACTATGGATGAGTTTTTTAGGGTTTCACAATGCAAGAGTGTCAAAGAGATGTGGGAAGTACTTGAAGTTACACATGAAGGCACGAATGTGGTAAAGAGAGCAAGAAAGAAATCATTGGTACAAGAGTACGAAATGTTCAGGATGAAGGCTGAAGAGACCATATATGACGTGGAAAAGAGGTTTACTCACTTTGTCAATCACTTGATGGCTCTCGGCAAAGCTTTTGAGAAGGAGGAAATCAACATCAAGATCTTAAAGAGTCTTAACAGGAGTTGGCAACCAAAGGTAAGAGCCATATTTGAATCTAAAGATTTAACTAACATGAATGTGGCTACATTGTTTGGTAAGCTCAAAGAACACGAGCTCGAGCTTGGTAGATTGAAAGAAGAAGAAGAAGAGATTGAACATAAGCAATCCATTCCACTCAAAGCTACTAGCAAGAAGACCTCTAGAAAGGTTGAATCTGATGCAGACTTAGATGTAGATATCTCAAAAAAAGAGGTTATGAATATGATGGTAAAGAAATTTACCAAATTTATAAAAATAGAAATGTTCCAACTCACTTTGCAGGTAACTCCAAAGGAGGCAGAATGAACTCAAAGATTAGTACTGTTACTTGTTATGAGTGTGGAAAAGATGGTCACATCAAACCAGAGTGTCCAGAATTGAAGAACAAACAAAAGGCTGATGCAAAGTATGCTCACAACAAGAGAAGAAGTAAGCAAAGGAAAGCTTACATTGCCTGGGAGAACAATGATGGTGATTCATCCAACGATGATGATCAGATTTTAGAAGAGGAAACAAATTTGTGCTTCATGGCTGATTCTGTATGCTCTAAAAGCAGTGATAGCGATTTCAAGAGTGAGCCAATTGAAGTCAAGTATGATCTGCTGCTGGACGCAGTTCAAAAATTGTATGTTAAAGCAATGAGGCTACAATACAAGGCTAATCGATTAAACTCTGAAAGAAAGGACTTTGAATATCGAATTAATAACCTTGTGGTTGATAATGATAAACTTAAAAAGGAAATTGATCTTGCTTTACAATATGCTAACTGTTAAAACTAAAATTAAGATTGTAGAAAAGGATCAATTGTCATGCTCATATTAAAAAAATAGAATATCTGACCAATACTATAGCAAAATTCACACTTGGTAGAGAGAATTTGGATGTTGTATTGAGGTCATAGAGAAGATCAATTAATAGGCAAGGAATTGGTTATAAGGCTAAGAGTGAAAGAATAAATTCTAAGAAATTTATTGACTTAAGCAAACCTGTAACCAATGCTTTTTTTTACTGCAATACAATTGGCCATACTATAAAGAATTCTTATTATAGGAAGGAAGGTATTTCTAGAGGAAGATACAAATGGGTTCCTAAAGAGCAACCTTCTATTACTAATAAAAAAGGCCCCAAGTTTATTTTGGTACCTGCAACAAAACCATTTGAATGTTTTGCAGGAAAATAAGTTGATCATACAGCAGACAAGTGCTCAATGATGAAATGCAAAAGGAATATATCAACATTTCTTGAGTAACACTGTGTAGTAACATGCACTGTTAAATCCATGCAATTCATGCATCGTTATATCTGTTTGTGAATGTACGTTATGTGTATGAATGATGTGTACTTGTCTGTTTGATAAGTTTGAATGAAAAATAGTTTTTCACGAATTTTAACCGATTACTTTATTAGTGAAATTGATTAGACTCTGTGTTTCTCTGTTTTGTGTGAAACTATGTTAAAAATGGAATCGATTTCAAGAGTAATAAAATCGATTAAAATGTTTTACCTCGGCTTTTTATTTCTGAAAATTTGAATGGGCTTGGTGATGAAAGGTTTTGATCCATGCCTATATAATTACCTTATTTGAAAATTCATTGTGAAATCTGTGCTCTGACTCTTAACCCTAACTAAGCTAAAAGTATTCCTAAAAACTCTAAATTCGTGATGGCCTCTTCATTTTCTCAACGAGGGAAACGTCCTGCAACTGTTGAATGGAAAGCAAATCCTGAAGGCTGGTTTAGTGATGAAGAGAAGCGTAAAGATTTTGTCTGCTTTTGGGGTTTCAAGGAATTAATAAGGCAGAAATACTTAAGCATTTAGTTCTTCCGCACTGAATGTTTCATATTTCAAGAATGGTTGGTCTACTCAGTTCTATCTAAGTTTGAGGAACTTGAAGGAGATTATTATCCCAATCTTGTGAAAGTGTTCTATGCAAACATAAAGGTTAATGGCAATATTATTCTTTTACGTATTAAGGGGGCTAACATCTGTATTGATGAATCCGTTTGGAGAACTGTCACAGGGTTTCATCCTGGTGGGATGAAATGTCATCTAGGAATATCTGGTGTTAACAAAATGGGAATCTACGAAGACTGTCTAAGGGATTCTGAAGAATCACGAGACAACAATCTCTTCAGCGTTGGTAATCTGAAAAAGGATGAAAGATTACGTGCTTTTGTTATTGCCTGGATTTTCCAGCCTAGAAGTGCAAATCACACACTGTTGACTATTGAGGATGTCTATTTACTACATGCCTTAAGGGCAAGATACAAACAGATTGGATATTTGTAGTAAGTGATCACATGACTGAGATCAATAGGCAGCAAGTATACCATCTACCTTATGGATTCTTCATTAGTAGAATTTTAAGACATTTTGGAGTGGACACTACAAATGAAGTTATCATGAAATGTTCAAAGACAAATATGATTGAAAAGATGTCTTTATATCATATGGGGTTTAGAAGAGGTGAACAAGGATGGTCATTTAAGGATGAACATATTCCAGAAGAAGAGGAAGTTGAACCTATTGATGTTGACCTATCCAAGTATAAATTCAAACCTCAATGAGAGTTTGAAAAGTCTGTGGTAGATGAATTTAAGAGACAAGATAACAGAATGTCAAAGCTGCAAAAATCTCTTTTTGAATTACATAGAAAAATGGAATATGCTCTAAGGATCAATGCTTTTGGTGGTACCTATGAGGATGAGGCTGAAAGTGAAGAGGACAAAACGGATGAAGAATTTATAGAAATATCAGACTTAGAATAGGGGTCTTAGAGTCCTAGATATGAAGTTTTTGTCTGTATCTACTTTATGATTTTGTTTTCTCTTGTTTTGATATAGTGGCTTTTAAGTCTTATCTTGTTGCTCTAGTTTGTGAGGTGTTTACATTTGAGAGTTGTTGTGTAAAGCCTTGGTTGCAATACTCTGATCATTATAGTGAATTACTCTCCGATCTAAGGTTTATTGGGAGGGTGACTGAATGTAGGAATTGAGGCCGAACCAGTATAAAAATTGTGTTTGTTTTACTCTTCTTTATCTCTGTACATTTTCATTGTCATTACATATACACATATTGTTTCATTACACACATACATGCTGTTTCATTACACATATTTGTGTACTGCACAAGAAAGATTTCAAGAACCTTAATGTTGATAGAACTTTATATAAATGAATCAAATGCTCTTTAAGGGATGTGCTATAAACTAAGATATCATAAAAAAATATGATAACAAGGACACTAGAATATTGTATTCAAAGGGCATAACTAAATATATAAACCTTAGAATATTGTATTCATGAGCCCTTGAAAACTGGCAGACGCATTGGTTAGTCCAAAGGGCATAACTAAATATTCATATTGCCCTGAGTGAGTCTTAAAGGTTGTCTTGTGTATATCTTCTTCCACCATTCAGACTTGATTATATCTAGACAGCAAATCCAGCTTTGACAAGAACTTCGAACCATGTAATTCATCCAATAAATCATCAACCAGGGGAATAGGAAACTAGTTTCTTACTGTCCTTTTATTCAATTCCCTGTAATCTATGCAAAGGCGCCATCCCCTATCCTTCTTCCCAACCAACACAATGGGACTGGAGTATGAACTACTGGAGTATGAGGCCATCAATGATGTCTTTTTGCTGCTCAGCATATCTAGAGGGCCGTTTATTTACCGGATTGGTGCCTTGAACCGAGGAATGTGATGATCATGAGCAACCCTTTTAGGAGGAAGTGTGGATGGTTCTTGAAACACATGATCAAAGTCTAGTAGTAACTTCTCAATGTTATCAAGGACAATGTTGGATTCTGCTTGGGTTGATAAGGAGTGTAATAAAGTAACTTCACCCTTATCACACATTTGTATCATTGAAATGTGGACTCCAGAGGAAAGAGTATTATGTAGCCTTTGTTTCCTAATAGTCTTAAGCGTTGGACCTACTATACCCCTCAAAACAAGTCTTCTTCCATGCACCGTATTTTCCATGGTCAATTTTTCAAAGTTCCAAGTGATATCCTATAAGGTAATCAACCATTCTATACCAAGAACCATGTCACAACATCCTAATGGTAACAGTAGCATATCAGATTTGAAGGGTGCATTATGTAATACCCAAGAAAAGCTTTTAACCATGTTGTTAATATGGACCTTAGCACCATCTGCCACCATGACATTCAAAGGGTCCATGTTCAAAATCTTGCATCTCAGTTTCTTGGCTGTGTGAAAATCCAAGAAATTATGAATGCTTCCACTATCAATGAGGATATGTAGAGGTTTCTTTTTCAAAAGACCCGTGACCCTCATAGTTCTGAAGCTAGCAACCCCCGTCAATGCATTCACTGAAATTAATGGTTCTCCCCCACTGGTTTCCTCTATTTCCACTGGAGGTGTGGTGTCTTCATCTGAATTATTGTCGTCCTCGAATTCCAGTATGTGAATCTGGAGTTTCTCGTGGGTTAAACTATGAGCGGTTGTGAATGATTCATAATAGAAATAGCAGAGACCTTTGGCCCTTCTTTCATTCATATAAGCAGGGGTTAAATTCTACGACAGTGGTTTTGGTCGATAATCTTCAGTGTGTTGGGTGGGGTTAGGTAACAAAGGTGGTTTGAGTTGTTTGTGGAATGGCTTTGCTTGAGAATTGGTGTTGCTGGCAGACTCATACATTTTGGCTAGTGAGAAAGCTTTCATCACAGAAGTAGGTTGAAACATACGAACCATCATCTGCACCTCTTGCTTCAACCCACCCAGAAAGCAACTTAATGGATTGGCTTTCGAGAGTTCTACTTGCGAGACTATTCGATCAAAGGCGTTATGGTAATCTTGGATAGAATTCTTTTGACGTAACCACATCAAATCAACCATAGGATCCTCGCATACCTCTTCGAATCTAGCAATCAAGATCCTGGTGTATGTCTCCCAAGAAGGAATATTTAATAACCCTATATTCTTGACATAGACATTATGTCATTGTAGAGCTTTTCCTTCAAAATGGACGACTGCTAAGCAGACCTTGTAATTATCCGGTGTACCATCAACCGAGAAGAATGTTTCACATTGAATTAACCATTGTTTCACACCATCCCCATTGAAGTGAGGAAAATCTAACCTAGCCAACCTTGTATTACAAGAATAAGGGCGAGATTGGTTATCGTTATTGGCGACAGAATGCGTTTCACTGTTACTAATTATCTCCACAAGATTGATCTTCAAAGATGCGCCAATCTCCATGAAGCGAGCCTCTAGCGAAGTTCCCAACTCCAAGAAGCGAGACTCCATTGAATCTTTGAAATGGTTAAAATCTTCACGTACAGAAGAACGGGTGTTGGCAGGCATCGGAAGGACGTGAGTGGAAGGTCACCTTCTGATACCAATTAATATGCTTCTTCTAGAAAGATAATTGTCTCGAATAAGAACCCAGGAAGTAGGAAATCCAGGTAAGTAGAAAGAAATTCGAACAAGAGTTTATTGATTTGGAAGAGTAAGAAGTTTCTGATTGAATGCATTGATTATGAATTTACAGTATATTGTTTTTATCGTAAAAGACTATCAGAGTTTAGTTAATTTTGTAAACTAACAGAATTAACTAACTTTTTAATAACATCATGTAACACTCTATCTCCATTCTCAATCATTGTTCTCCTAGCGCCACCCTCTCGTTGTTGTTACATGTCCTGGCTGTTGCTTCTATGGTCACACTCGTGTCTCCTGCGTACATGCACCGTTGATTTTTCGCGCCACCACTACTTTGTCCTGGGTTTCAATTACACGTTCCCACCAAGTCGCCACCACTTGCACCTACACCGTGGTGTTTTCCAAGTCACCCTCATGCACATCTCTACCTATTGTGATGGGCTCTAAGTCATGACCATAGTTTCTCTTCTTGCACCGATCATGTTTCCACTCACTATAAACGTTAATATTGTTTTAATTTTTATTTAATTTTAAAATTTTGGATTATTTAAAATAATTTTTCAAGTTTTATTAGAACTTATGATAATCAAAATAAACAAATATATATATATATATATAATTAATGATAGATGAACTTTAGGATGTCACCATAATTAAAATGTTAAAGTTTATAATGATGTGACTTTATTCAGAAAATATGTTTAAAATTAGTATTTAAGTTAGTTATATTATTGTTGTTTATTTAATTAAAAATTTACTAAACTTTGGTTTTGTTGATATTTTTTTTGTTATTCTTTCATATTATTGATTGTTATATGTTCAAGGTGTTGGTTTTGGGTCTTAAGACGTTCGACCTTTGACAATGTGTTTAGAAATTAATATTTGAAGTGTTATTGTATCAATGTTACAATATTACTGTGTTTTATGTCCCATTTAAGATTTAATATAATAGAATGAATTTTACTTCTAATTTTAAGGATTTATATATTTTCTTATATTTGGAAACGAAAGAAAGTAGTAATGATAATCACGAACTTGAATTGTCCATTAGTTAGTTTGGAAAGGTTGAACACTTTTTTTTTTATAGAAGGGAGATATATATGCATAAACGAAGTTATTAAATTGTATAATAATATCAAGTTGGTGAATGTTAGTTGAATTAATGATGTCTTTGAGAATGACGTTGAAATATTTTTACAATTTACTCAATCAAATGAAAAATATTATTGTTTCTATGTTAATTGTTATTGTTTCTATGTTAATTATTTGAGTGGGAGACAATTACAAATTGAATTTATATGATAACATCTAATTTGTGATGGTTTCTTAAATCATTCTATCTCAATGTTAAAAGTCCAATCTACATTACGAGGATTGAATTGAATATATGATAATGATATTCAAGAAGAAAATTTTCAACAAGAACACATGTATGTTCATTGAAAGATGATTCAGAACAAGCTTTATATCTTGATTGTGAAACTTTTACACATTTGTTAACAATATTAAGATTAATTAATATCAAGGAAAAAAATGGATGAACCAATAAAAACTTCACTGAATTGCTCGAATTGTTGCATGAATTTTTTTTCAACAGGTAGTACAATGTCAATTGCCACTATGAGGTGAAGAATATACTATGTACAATGGATATAGAGTGTCAGCTCATCAGCAAGTGTATCGAGTCGCACAAGTAACATAAAATTATAAGACCAAATATCATTTCCCAACAAACTTGTGTAATACTAAGTAATTATACGATTAATAACTCATTTAGACCAACGAATACAAGAATATATGCAAGAATATAAATTAACAAAGAATTAAAGGGTAGACTTAGAAGAATGGCAAGGTGAGGAATGAAATGGAATGACATGCTAAGGGTAGAATTCGCTGGCTTCAATCTCATGCACACCCAAATTCATCTCCTCTCCATCAAATACTAATGTCAACTTGCTAAAACAATCTAGTCCTAATCCCTTAGGTGAAAAAGCCTAGGTTTTCTTACTAAGTGTCAATCCATTGATCACTCAACAAGGAAACCCATATTAACATTTAGGGTTCAAAACAACAAATGGGTCATGTTCCATCTCAAGATACAAGCCCCCACTAGATCTCTTGTTTCAAGTTTAGGATTTACTAGATTGTTCCCATAATGTAGCAAATTCGCAAATCAAGCCATGAATGTCCCCATTACATGCAAGCATTAAGAATAAAAATAAGAAAGTAGTAGTTAAATGGAAGAGGCATATATATTCAAATAATTTACATAGTACAAGAGAGTTCAATGGCTACAAAATACCCTTTACAAGATGGGTTTAACTCTCCATTTCCATGAACCTCAAGCTTACGAAGTGGAAGATAAAAGAAGAAGGAGACACAAGAAGGAAGAATAGGATTGATGGAAGCAGCTCCAAGCTCCATGCACAAGCAGCTCCACGAACCAGAAGTGACGCAACGGATGAAAGAATGAGTGGAAAAGAAAGTGCACGCCAAGTGTTTGATGAATGGATCAGTGAAGGTTTGGTGAGTGTGTGAGGTTTCTCAAGTTCAGAAGGTCTTCCAAGAAGAAAGGAAGCTAGAAGAGAAGGTGTTGGATAAGCACAAGAAGATGAACTTAGAGAAAAACAAGTGTGGAGTAATCTCAACAACACTTCAATATCTTTTCTAAGTTGAATTTTACAAAGAGAAGAGCCTCTCTTTTATAGGTGAAGAAAGGACTCAGATTAGAGGCACAATTTCACTCTTTGGAGCCCAGCGGATGCGGTCCAGCTTTAAATGTTTTGCACATTTTTAATGTGTGCTTGGGTGAACCTTGCGTCCCAACCTCTTTATCTTCTCCAACACACTTCATTTGTGATTCTTAGAAGCTTTGTAGATCAGAAATGAAGTCCTTTCTTCACCTATAAAAGAGAGGCTCTTCTCTTTGTAAAATTCAACTTAGAAAAGATATTGAAGTGCTGTTGAGATTACTCCACACTTGTTTTTCTTTAAGCTCATCTTCTTGTGCTTATCCAACACCTTCTCTTCTAGCTTCCTTTCTTCTTGGAAGGGCTTCTGAACTTGAGAAACCTCACACACTCACCAAACCTTCACTGATCCATTCATCAAACACTTGGCGTGCACTTTCTTTTCCACTCATTCTTCCATCCGTTGCGTCACTTCTGGTTCGTGGAGCTGCTTGTGCATGGAGCTTGGAGTTGCTTCCATCAATCCTATTCTTCCTTCTTGTGTCTCCTTCTTCTTTTATCTTCCACTTCGTAAGCTTGAGGTTGTCCATGGAAATGGAGAGTTAAACCCATCTTGTAAAGGGTATTTTGTAGCCATTGAACGCTCTAAGTAGTCTCCATGAGCTCCAAAGAGTGAAATTGTGCCTCCAATCTATTAAAGACTCAGTTTCTTTTGAGAGAACTTAATTAAATAGGCAAATTTTGACACATCAACATGCCACCACTTAGCGCTAAGGCTTTGGCACTAGTGCAGTCAAGGGAAACGAAAGCGGATATTATCGCTTATAGGCAGCGGTTCCTAAACCAAGGCATATCCAGGTGAAGCAAAAAGTGGTAGACTTTTTGCCTCGGTTCTGAACCGAGGTAGTTTGTCCCCCTCTACTGCCTCGGTTGGACCCTGAATCGAGGCAGTAGGGTCCTTCTTCTTATTTTTCTTCTTTCGCCACCTTTATGCCTCAGTTTTGATTTCAATTCCAGATTCTAATTTCAAACTCCCAAACTGAAAAAAATCAAGATTGCAAAGACAAAAGCTCAAAAATTAATTTGAAATGAAATCCTTGTCTCCCAATTCACAAACTCAGATAACAAAGCTGGAACCCCAAAATCAAATGAATAGTTGAAACCCTAAGTCGCAAAAACAAGAACATAAACCCCAAATTTGAAAATGAAAAACCTAATTCCCCAATTCTCAATTTTAGAAACCCTAAAATGCCAAATCGAAAAACGATTCACTCTGCTGCCGCCTTCCTCGCAACGCGCCATCGCTGCCTTCGTCCGTCATCGCAACCTCATTCGCGCTCAACCCGCATTCTTATACGAAATAGGAAACCCCTAAAACTCAAACGAAAACAAAGGAAGAAGGAGGAGAAGGAAACTTGCGTCACGAATCAGAACGGCCAACGTCCTCGCGCAGTCGTCGCCATCGAAGAAGTCGGACGCGACCTCGCCACGCCTCGCCGCGTCTTCGCTAGCCACTCACCTCCATCACAACACTCTTGCTCCTCGTGCTCGCGAGAAGGAAAGAAAAGAAAGGGAAGAAGCTTCAGCCTCTAGCTAGCGCGTTCAAGGGAAGAAGTTGAACCCTTGATTAGGTCACTGGGGATTTCTTTTATCACTTTTTCACATGCAATGTTTTCATCTATTAAAAAATATGTGTTAATTAATTTTTTTTTGCTTTTTATTTTAGTTTTCATAATTTATATAATCTGTAATTTTTATTTTATAATCAATTTTATATATGTTTATTTTTTATTTTTATTATTTTTGTCATACATGAAATGAATATATCATATTTGCTTTCAGTAAAATAAAAGAAATAAAATATAAACAAAAAGTTGGGAATTAGATCAACAAGTCTTTTAAAATTTGAAAATCGAAAAGAATAAGAATAAGATCAAAATTATATATATTTTTTCAAAACTGTTAAATATTATAAATTTTCTTCGTTATATAATACCATTAGCTTGATATCATTATTAAAAACACCACAGATTAGAATAAATAATATTCTTTAACTTTTAAAACAACAAATTATTTAAAAAGAATTAAAACAAAATCGAATAAGAATTATTCATAAAGAGAGAAATATATACTACATTTCCATGTTCATTCAGTGCATTCAGTGTGTCAGTTTACCTATCCCATCATTATGTGTCATTTTACATACTTATCCCATCATTCACTGTCCGTTTAATATTATTTTATTACTATATGACTCGGTTGGAGCAAACCGATGCGATAGCGTGACCTTTATGCCTCGATTCTGATTGCTACCGAAGCAGTATGTATTTTTCAAAAAGTTTGTCAGTTTGTCAGTTTATCAGCTGATTTGCAGATGAGCAGAGGGTACGTGGCAAAACTTTATGCTTCGGTTTCGGCTTAACCGAGGTAGTAGACATCTTGCGCTTCAATTTCTTTTAAGCCGAGGCATATAACTTTCCTAAAACTACGAAAATGCCACTGTGCTTTTATACGCTTCGGTTTCAGTAAAACCGAGACGTATATAGTGCGTTAAAAAGGCGTTTTTTTACTAGTGTGGCGCTTAGTGCCAACCTTCGTGGTAGCCCTAGATGCTCTCTGCCAAAGTGGCGTTCAATGGCAGGTAGTGACGTTCAGTGTTGGAAGTCTTGGAAGCTCTCTGTAATGACTTCGCTCAACTCTAGGAGGTGGCGCTCAACACCACGTTAGTTTCTAAAACTTCACTTTTTTGTTGGTGTTCTTGCTTCTCTAGGTCACCGAGGTTCTTCAATTTAATGCCAGGTCTTCCTATCACCAAAATAGATATCAAAAGAGGAGATTAGAGTCATATTTACACAAGTGTAGCCTAGGATATAGATAAACATAAAAGCAAGATAAGAAAAGGATTTAAGAAAAGTAATAAGTTAAAGAATAACTGATTTTATCACTAAAATGACATTCAAATAATGATAAGAATTAGCATTATCAATGTACCTGAAAATGCCTACACATGTTCTAAAGATTGTATATTATACAAAAAAATAATTTGAAACATTGACTAAGTATCCAATATACGAACTATCACGATACAAAGTAAAAGAGAGTGACAATAATGAAGACCACATCCAGAAAAATCATCCTAGTGTTTTGGTATCTTTCAATCATATCTTGATTTAAACATTTATTCGTCAATGTTAATGATGAAAAAAAAATTATGACAATTTTTATGTATAACTACACTTTAGGTTTTTATTTTCTTAAATTATAATAATATTTAAATTTTATAAAAGGAAAATTGATTTAAAAAGAAAAGAATAAGATAAAGTCATAACCTATTACATCGGTTATTGATGTAATATATAGGTTTAATCCTTTCGGACATCCCTATTTGTGTAGGGTTGTCTCAAATAGGTCCTCGTATTTATTTTTATCTCAAGTAGGTCCCTATTTTTGTAAAATTGAGTCAATTAGAACCTTGCCGTTAATTTCAATAGACGGCATTAAATTTATTGAGTCTTGACATGCTGACGAAACAAATTTTAATGACGTGTCCCCGTGTCACGTTTGGATCCTATGACCTCTCTCACTCTCTCGGGTGCCATGGAATCAGTAGCCCCCCTTTATTTCTCTTCTTCCTCCTCCTTCGCTCCTCCCGCGCCGGATAATTTCTTCGTCGAACTCACAGTGGCCGGATAATAACAAGGGTGTTCTGTTTTTTGGATATAGGTTCACGTATTGCCCAGAGAAGTATTTGGAAAATCAACGTTTATATTTGCGGTGGCTGCCCAAAGAAGATTATCTTGTTGTTGGCATGGTTTCTTTTTGGGAACATGGACAAGTTGGGGCTGAAAAGGCCTTCGACGGGTCCTTTGGAGCTGAAGAACACAAAGGGAAAGACCCCGGTTTTGGATCTTGGTGCCGTGACGAAGATTAGATCCGGTGATATAAAAGTGGTGCCAGGAGTTAAGAGGTTCAATAGTGGAGAAGTTGAGCTTGTCAATGGTGAAAAGCTTTATGTCGATGCAGTGGTGCTGGCAACCAGTTACTACAGTAACGTGCCTTATTGGTGAGAATATGTTCTAGATCTTTTTTAAAAAAATGTTTTTTTTTCATCATAGAAGATTGTCAGACCAGAAAGGCTTTTGGGGTATGCCGGACTTTATGCTGTGGGGTTCATGAAGAGAAGGCTCTCTGGTGCTTCTTCTGATGCTGTGAAAATCGCTCAAGATTGAAATCCCTAAATTGGAAGATTGAAATCCCTAATTTAAGGAATTAAGGAATTCAATGGAAATCCTCTCATTTCGTCCTTGCAGCCATAACCTTGGCTGCCCTGGTTCCGTCGTCTCCCAAACACTCGACACCGTCGAGAGAAAATCAAGTCGGGTTATGAAATCAAGTCAGCTCCGGTCTGAGTTTTTAGGGAAGAAGGATGATGAGGAGGAGAACGATCCGCTTTTGGAAGAAAGGTAACAGGATCCAAACGGGACACTCCACATGTCAATAAAAATTCCACCACACTATGCCACATCATTAAAAATTGCACAGTCAGCAAGTCAAGTCACACAAATTTTAACGCCGTCCACTAAATTTAACGGCAAGGTTAAAATTGAGTCAATTTTACAAAAAAAAGAACCTAATTGAAATAAATAAAAATACGAGGACCTATTTGAGACAATTCTACCTAAATAGGGACATCTGAAATTATTAAACCTAATATATATTACATTACATTTGTTATGATCTTAACTGATTTTTTTTAATAATCATATATTAAATTGGATGTAAAATGTCTTTTAAATAAAAAAAACCTAAGTTTTCAATAACAACTAGTATATATACATTTAACATATACTAGCGGTATAATAACGGTTGTATTCACCAAATTTATAATGGATGTAATATATTCTATATAATTGATGTAAAATGTTTCTTTTTAAGTGATGAAGGTTAATTAAGACAATGTCCTTATCGGAGTGATGAAGGTTAGTTAAGACTAGGGATGGCAACGGGTCGGATCGGGCAAGTGTAGTGCCTACCTACAACCCGACCCACCGGATAAAATTGTACCCGTTATCCGACCTGCTATCTGTCGGATACCCGTTTAAAAAATACTCGCGAGTATTTTAAAATCCGCGGATACCCTAAAAAATAAAAAAGAAATATTTAATACATATTTAAAATAAAATTTAAATAAAATTACAAAAAAATATATATATATATAATATAATATAAATTAAATTAAATATAAATTAAAATTTAATTTTAATTAAATTTAACCTAATAAAATATAATTTTATTTTATTTTTAATTAATTTAATTAAAAAATATATAAATTATTTTTTTTTAATTTTTCGCGGATAGCGGGTAGTATACTACCCGTACCCGACCCGTTCAGAAGCGGGTATTAAAATACCCGCTATCCCGTTACCCGCGGGTAGTAAATATCTGCGATTAGTTACTATCCGTCGCGGATTTTACCGCAGATACCCGTGCCCGCGGGTAAAATTGTCATCCCTAGTTAAGTCGCAGTTAAAAGTATGACTTTTCACATTTACTTAATATCCAATATTAAAAACATAATTTTTTAACGTAATCAGTCATATTAACAACTAAAATAACAAATGTTATTAAAAGTATGATTTTTTTTTTTTTAAATAAAAAAGAGCTACCTGATTTTGATGTATGATACCTAAAAGCGATAAATTGCATGGAGTTGATATACACATAATCACATTTCCACCCAATACACATAATCATTAAATAAATATTGATACATTGTAAGTTTTATACAATTTTTTGTCTCAATTCATGATGGATTTCCTCGGTTTTTGGGAACGAAGGTTGAGAATATCTAAATATTTGCAAAGATTAAGAAAATAAAGTTAAATTTAATTTCATAAAAAAAAAAGCTTAAATAAAGTTGAATTTCTGTTTAATACCCGATTTTAAAAATGAAGACATTAGGTCCTTATGTTATAAAAAATATATGAATAATGTCCACAAAGAAAGAACAAGTTCAACAATTCAAAAAAGAAAAAACTGAACAAGAGAGAAAAAAAGCTGGAAAAACTGAACAAGAGAGAAAAAAAGCTGGATAGCGAGAAGAGAAAAAGTACGGCTACATCAGCATGGACTTAACGTCGTTGCTGTCAACTTAACGGACATGACGTTATTCATACATTTTTCATAACATAGAGATTCAATGTCTTCGTTTTTAAAATCGAGTACTAAACAGAAATCTACCCCTATTAACATGAAGACGAAGTAAGCATTTAAGCAAAAAAAAAAACTCATTCCATGTCAAATACATCATGTAAGTAGGGAAGGTAAGGAGGCTAGACGTGAGTTTAGTTATTTTATATTTACTTTCAATGAAAAAAACTCATTCTCATTTTTCATCCAAACTTTATTTGTATGAATTTTTCTTTCATCTTCGTTTTCATCTTATATACATCCATACTTGAATTTGTATCCACACATATTTTTTTTTTCTTTTACTGTTTCATTATCGTTAATTAACTTTTATAAATAATAATAATAAATTTACAAAAAAAAACCAAATATTTAATATCAAAATAATATAATTTTATTTATTTCACTAGTAAAAAATTGGGTTTTTACAGCGCACATTATACCACGGTTCAACGAAAACCGCAGCATAATGGTGCGCGGTGGCAGTTTTGTAAATAAATCGAACATATATGCCGCGGTTCTGCTCCAAACCGCGGCATATACTCCAATCAACCATTGCCTTTGACGCCACGTATGAATAAAAAATTAAATAACAGAGTATATGCCGCGGTTCTCTGAACAACCGCGGCATATACCCTGCCAATTTATTGCAGGTGCTGACTGGGTCAGAGAATTTGAAAAGTTACAGGGGGTATATGCCGCGGTTCTCTGGGCAACCGCGGCATATACCCCCTGTAACGTCTCAACTTCTCTGCCAGTCAGAGAATTTCAGAAGTTACAGGGGATATATGCCGCGGTTGCCCAGAGAACCGCGACATATACCCCCTGTAACTTCTGAAATTCCCCAGAAGGCAGTTGGGGAGACAGTTGTGTTGAGCACGTTACAGGGGTATATGCCGCGGTTCTACGAGCAACCGCGGCATATTCTCCCATCTGAAATTAATTTAATATTAATTTGAAATATTTCGAGGTATATACCGCGGTTGCCCGCTGAACCGCGGCATATAGTTTGAAAATAATTTCAAAAATGCCATTTAGGATAATTTTTTTAATCAGTATATGCCGCGGTTGGGGGTTAAACCGCGGCATATACCCCTATTATACCGCGGTTAAGTAGGGAACCGCGGTAGATTCCCCCGTTCAGAGTTAAAAAACAAAACTTGGAACAGTGTCGTCGTCTTCGCGCAAGCTCTCTGGAACGCGTTTTCTTCTTCCTCCGAGTCATCTCAGGTACGCGTTTCTGCACCGTTTAATCTCAAAATTATTGTTTCCTTTCTCATTTGTGACGCGTTTGAAACATTTCAGCCGATCAAAATCGTTTGAAAACGAGACATTCCATCTCTGCTGCGTTTTGGTTTTTGTTGCACCAAGCGTTTTCGCCGTTCCTCTTCCAGGTATTTATGCCCTTTTGCATCTTTAACGTGATTTCTTCATTAGTTTTTGCATAATGCTATAGTTTTGGTAATGTATGAAGTTTCTATAGTTTTGGTAATGTATGGTATAATTTTTGCTTTAATTTTGATAATGCATGAAATTGTTATAGTTTTGGTAATGTATGGTATGGTTTTTGCTATAGTTTTGGTAATGTGTGTTGTAGTTTTTGCTATATGTCTGGGGTCACTAATAAGTTGGGGCGTTCTGATGATTATGGATTCATTGATCCCCAAGACATTCATGAATCAAATGATTTTGATCATATCAACATGAGAATGATAAGCAGTTTTCGAAGGGGCAAGAAAATATACTTTTTGCCTTATATATCCGGGTAAGTGAACTTTGTTAACATAATAATGTTCCATATGTGATTTTAATATTTAATAGTTACGTTATTATGAATTTCAGGCGCCATTGGCAACTTCTTGTTATGTCTGTGCAAGACAACTATGCTTTGTGGTTCTGCTCATTGCACAGGCCTCCTCCCACACAACTCAGACAAGCAATTGATTGGTAAGAACCTCAATGTTTGGACTTTCTTTGTTATATAACTGAATGCTAAAACATTTTTTTATATACAGTTCTATTCCAGCAAGTATGATGATGGACGGGAGATCAATTGTTAAGAGTAGAAAGATTGCTTGGATTTCTCTCCAGGTTTGACATATGCTAAAGTCATACTTTGTTATAATTGTTTTATAACAAATGTTATTCACTAACTATTATCAACTGTGATGATATATTGTAGTGTAACAGACAAAATGGGTCATATGAGTGTGGATACTATGTAATGTATTGGATGACCCATATTGTTCGTTCTCACATCACAAGAAGCTGGGAAACGGTAATATTTAACTTTAACAAATTTTGATTTTTTAACAAATGTTGAATTCATATACACTAATTAAAATGAATTGTCTTTTGCAGAGATTCAAGACTACTACACCAGTTCCTGAGAAGTCACTACTATTCATTAGGAACGCTGCTGCGAAGTATATAGTTAGATTATACAATAGCTCTTAGATTTAGATTTAAACAATGCATTTGATTAGATAGAATTTTCTTAGACTCTCTACTTTATTTGATGTTGAAATACATTTGAACATGTGTTTGTTATGTTGAAATTGAATTTCTGTAAATGTTTTTATATGCAGGTCTGTTTTTGTGGTAGTGGATATCACAAAAACAGACCTGCAATTTTAAAAAACTGCAGGGGAATATGCCGCGGTTCTAACCACAACCGCGGCATATAGTGCTTCGTTTTTTTTTTAAAAACGAGACATATGGCCGCGGTTTTGACACTAACCGCGGCATACTCGTCGGCCTATATGCCGCGGTTCAACCGCGGCATATAGTGCATTTTTTAATTTTTTTTTTAATTTTTTTTTTAATTTTTTTTTTAAAAAAAAATGAATTTAGGCAGCGGTTCCCTAGACAACCGCGGCATATTCCGCAGCCTATATACCGCGGTTCGAACCGCGGCATAAAGTGTCTGACTTACTACCGCGGCTGAATATGCCGCGGTTCAAGAACCGCGACGTATAGTGAAAATCAACCGCGGTAAAAGCCCCTCGCTGCACTAGTGTTTAATATCAAATTTTTAAAAAGAAATTATAATCATATATATTTCAAATTATATCAAATAAAATTTCATAAGAATCAAAATATTTATACAAAAATAAAGTTGATAAAATTTCAAAAAAATTTAAAAAAATTACCAAAAGAAAATATATATTCAAATTTAAAAATATTTTAAATGTTTCTTTATTGTAAATTCTAATGAAATCTTTTTTTTTTTCAAACTAACAAAAATTATAATACATTATTTTGAATAAAATCACAACAAAGATTTAACTAATAATAATTTAAATTTATCATATCACCTTTTAAACTTCAGTATAAGTTGATGGTAATAAACAAGTTTGATAACAGTAACACTAAATTATTATATTATAGTAAATGAATTTCTTTTTATATTATTGTGATAAAATTACATTTATGACAATGAAATAGAAAATAAATAATATCAAAATAGTATTCTACGTGATAAAATAAACAACAAATAAAAGCATTAAAAAGTAAATATAATCAAATGTGTGTTTTAGAAACAATTCAATACATTCAAAGAAAAACTAGTGTATCATTAAATGTATAATAAGATGCAAAATATTTTAGAGATTTCAAAAAACTTTTCAAATATCAAGTTGAACAATTGAAAAATAATGAAAATTGTTTTAGCAAATAATAGAGTTTTTCATATAGAACAAAAATGAAGTATTAAAGAATAAAAGATAAATTTTTATATTACATAGTAAAAAAAGATTTAAGTTATTAAACACTTAAATTAAGAGTTAAAAAAATACACAATAAATAAAATATTAAAAAGAAATAAAAATATTTAAATTTCCGTTTATATCAATTTAAAGAAAAGGATTTTATTGATACAATTTATATTATATTGAATTTATATTATATTGAGATCAAATATGGAGAAAAAAAACAATTAAGCCTTATTTATAATTGAAGACAGCAACACATCGTCTTTAATTTTGAATGGTTAATATCAATGACGCCATTAAATTAACCTATGGTTTATAGTTATTAGCGAAATACAGAAAACTTACTGAACTCATAGGTAATAAAAGCAGTAGCAACAGGAGCAGAAAACTCTGCAGACTAGGGATTACACATTTATTCAGATGAAAAATTCACCCAGGCTATGTTAAATTCTTGCAGTGGAAATGTTGAAACAACCTGATCTATATTCAAGGGTCAGTTGAAAATATCATTATATACATGTTCCTTTTTGTCTGGGATAAAAGAAGACATGAGGAACTAGATGAGTACAACTGGTGCAAGGTTGCGAAGGTCATCTTCCATTTGACACCATATAACACTGCATGAGCCATGTCTGAGAGGCTTAGATTACTTCTGTTGACTATTTTCCAATGGCATATGGTGGTAACTTCACAATTCTAGTCAACAAACTTTGTAGTTGTACATTAAAGTATGTAATAGCAAGGTATGAGTAAACTGACTGTACACGAAGAACCATAAGAAAAGGTGTGAAAGGGATGTAACAGGTGAAAAACTGTTACAGGATTATTATATATACAGAATATATTTGGAGCACAGAGAAAATACTATATGAGCATCCAAACTTTGTCAACCAGGAAACAGCTTGATATAGTTTGTGATCTGCTCCCGGCATATAGGACACCTTGATAATTTTGATCCACAGTCTCTGCAAGTCTGCAGAAGAATTGATTACACGATAGTGATCATGTGTAAATGTGAAAAGAAAAAAGGGAGAACTGTTTTAAAGAACTCACCATGTGTCCACATCCAAAGGCCAAGTCCTTGTCATTGAAGAGGCATACAGAACAAATCTACATTTAAAATCAGAGATGACTTTAAACTTTAGAAAGACAGGTCTAGAAGAGTTTTAGATATAGCCATGCTAAAAACTGAGGACATACACTTTTCTAACTTCTTTCTCTCTTTAGTCATCTGAACAAAATTCCAGATATGGGTAAGTTGTGTCGTCTTGACACGACTTTATTGTGAAAAACTCGTGTTGCACAACTTCAATGCATAGCATTTGTAAGCTGAAGTCGTATCAAGGTAGCACAACTTTAGTTTAGCGCATTTTAAACTAAAGCCATTTCATGATGAGACGACTATAGTTTAATTTTAGTAGAATTCGTGTTAGAGTGACGCTAGTAAAGTATAATATTAGTAGAAGTCGTGTTAGGTAACATGACTTTAGTTTAAAGTCGTGTCACCTTAACACGACTTCAACTTTAGAAATGATTTAGAAATGATTTGAACTTGTCGTACCATCTTCTTTAGTGAAGTCGTGTCATCTTGGCATGTATACCCACTTTAGAAATTTTTTCCAAATCTCTCCATTTAGGTAATTTTTCTAAAAAAATTGTCCCAATTTCAAGTTAACTACTTGGTTTATTATCCAACATTATTGATGCCAATCTAATTGCAGACTCAATGACATTCATTTAGAATTTATACAGAGGAAAACCTGTAAAGCTTTGAGTCTACTTGAACATGATTCAACAATGAACATGACTGTCTAAAACACCTCCTTTATGTTAACATAGGCTATGCTAAGGTATGTAATAGGCAAGCCAAAAGGGCAAAGAAACACACATAATGCAAAGCGAAAGAGATGTTCACCTTATAATCTGACGTTCTGATTTTCCTATAAAGATCACTGAGTTTTTCCTGAGAACAATTCAGTAGTGAAAACTATAAGATCCAGACAATCTGCACCTAACTAAAATGCTTTGATTTGGAACCAACCAACGGAATAATTGACATATCAGTAAGTACCTCAGCAATTGCAGCTCTAGATTCAGCAAATACAAGATCTCTGCGAAAATTCTCCTTAAGATGTTGGGAATGCTCTCTCTCTTCTTGTATCTCCTGTCTTACTGCTTCAACTTCTTTCATGGCTATTTTTGCAGCTTCATGATTCTTGCCAGATTCCACTGTAAGACGTTGAGCACGTCTATACTCTTCTTGCAGTACTTTCTTCAAGTCAGCACATTCACTCTATACATAAACAATAACTATGAGCAATATTTTTGAACAAAGACATGTAGCTTTCGTTCATCAGTCAATGAAAACTACAGATAAGGAACTAGCAAGAGGATAAAATACAGAAACAATTTCTTAAGTGTTTTAGTACTATTCTTCTCCAATCAAATTTGCAGTTTCATCTTAGAAAATATATGTTGATATTTAATGAAATACCGTTATGTTTCAGATTATTGAAATGCAACTTCAGTTCTGATCAAAGAAACACCGAAGATGTTTAAGGAACTGCATACAAGTTATATTGGTTGAAACATTTTAAAAAGATCAACACAGAAAGAAAGAAAGAAAGAAAGAAAGAAAGAAAACAGGCCTCTAAACATTGTACATGTTCTTCTAGCTTTCTCTTCTCCGCATTGCTTTCTTGCACTTCATTCTGTGTGGTAGTTAAATTAACACAAATAGATTGATGCAGAAAAAAAATGCAAAACCATCAAGCACTCAAAAGTGAAAACTGAATTGGTCAAATCCAAGACCTGCAAGTGGTTTAGCCTTTTATATAAACTATGAATCACTTGGTAAGCTTTCTTTTCTGCATCTGATATTGATTCTTTTTCCTTCTTCAACACAAGCATCTGTAAAAGGGAAAAAGAAGGAAATGTTGTCCTAAAATGTCTCAATTGCTTGGACAATGCTCAATTTTCTTGGGACATGTCACCTATTAAGTACCTGGTAGTTTGATTGTTTTTTGAGGCTTTGAAATTTTTCTCTCTCAGAATTTGCTAGACTCTTCCACTCATCAACTTCTGATTGTAATAATAAAGTCTCATTCCTTACAATAGCCAACAAAAGAAAATACTAAGTTTGATGTTTTCATACAAGTAAAAAACAACAGACATCAAGAAGGAATGAAAAATATTTACCTAGACTTTGCTACTTCGTCCTCAAGATATAATAACACTCTGTTGGTAGGATCCTACATTATAACATACATTTTGTCACAACTAATTATTTCAGACACTCATTCACATTTTCTTTCAAGCACACTTTCTTCTATGGTTGAAATGCATGTAGGTCCCTCTAGAAAAGAGACCTGGTAAGACCCTGTTTGGATAAAATTCTTTATAAATTCTTAAAAGTGAATCTAAATGAAAAAGCTTTTATAAATCAACTTATATTATGAAAGAAAATTATTTTCATTTCATTTTTGTTTTTCTCCTTCTAAAGTTTATAAAGAAATTTATCTAAAGAGGGCTAAATGCAGAATTAGAGTTACATATTTACTGGCGCTTGGCATTAATCTCACCTTATAGGAGAAAGTGTGACAGAAATAGAGTAAGAGTTTTATTGTTATTTTTCCACAATTGTGTCAATGGTACCTCTGATACTTCAGTCGGAGACATCAAACTTTTGCTTCCTGCTGCAACAGCCAAATAAAGACAGAACTGTAACAATTGATGAAGGATTGGAATTGTACATACAATGTAATTAACCAATTTGGAAAATGTTTCTGATCAATCTTGGCAAAGTGAAGAAAAGTTAGTTTAAAAGGTGAAAGGAATTAAACCTGGATGACACTCCAAAGAAAGGGTACCAAATGATTGAATATTATCTTCTTCTTCATATGAATTCTGGAGCATTCCAACCTGTGAGGAAAGTGGCTACAATATCATCAACTGTAACATCATCATCAACGTTTGAGAATTATAAAATATCTATAAACATGATTACATAATTTCTTATCCTAATCTTCACATTATGAACATGTTAGATGAGAGACACTTTCATTGAACTAAGAATTACCTATTTCCCTACAACTTTATCCATTAAAAAATCTCATTACCATTATATATATAAAAACTGGGGGTTTGACACTTTTAACAAGTTGGACAGAGAAAAATATCAGTTAACCAAAAGTTCATATGACCAACCCCACCACCATCTCCAATATTTTTTTCGTCTCTAACAAAATGTTAACTTCATAAATCTTTCTCCATCACTTTTGTTTTCCATAATACTTAAGTTGACATCTCCATGTCGGCTTCAAGGAGTAAAATTACATGTTCGTGGGGTCTTTCTGTTGGAGCTGAATCCACCCTTGCATTGCAGTCCACTTTATGCCTTTTCCAGTCCATGATCAAGCACTTCACTGAGCTGAAAGAAAAAGAAAGGAAAAACAAAAAACTGATAACCCAGCAACTGCATGAAGCTGGAACTGGAATTAATGTAAACAGTTTTCCTGCATCCATGCAATCAGTGAATCAGAACTGTTAAATTATGTATGTGTTTGAAAATGTCAGACATTCTCTAATAAATAGTTATCTGTGTTCGTCATATGATGATTTTAGAATAAAAAACATCACAGGATTGATCAAAGTAACTACTAATGACATTACAGTGAGTTAAAAATTGGAAAGTTTAAGACTAACCAGTATTGCACAGCTTTGCATCGTGAACATCTTGTGGTACTTGGCTTAGCACATAGTTTACAGCCATTCAAATTGTTAACATGGTTACCACTGGAAACTTTCACTGCCATATCTGATTCTGGACTCCACAGAACTCCATCTTCAACAGTGGCAGCATTAGAGGCACTCTCCTGACAGAACTCTTATTAATTAGCACTAACATTCTTAACCAAAGATAAAATGGATATTTTTTTTTATAAATTACAAGTTTGAAATTGGAATTAAGTCTAGCTAAACACTATGAAGTGAGTTAACCTATTTATATGCTTCATTTTAGTTATATCTCTACCATGTTGGATTTCCAACACCCTTTGACACATTTTAAATTAGATATTTGTAATAAGCATAATAACTCTTCTTATTTCAATAATAATATTGTTAGGATAAAATCACCATACATTTAAAAATATTATTAGCTTTTTAAAATATGAAATTTCGTTACAATTCTATTTGGATGGTGGAAGAAGTATTTAAACATACTTCAACCCTTAAATGACGTGAAACTATTGAATAGAAATAATTAATAACCATTCATTCAATAGGGTGATAGCAAGGTTCCTCTAAATCTTCTTAGGACAAAATATTTTTGCATGAACTTAAAATTTTCACTTAAATGATTCATACATCATAAATCTTTTATAAAAGGTGCTGTATAAATTTTATTTACATATTTTATTTTAATGATATTTCCATGCCTGAGATCTCATACATATTATATATATTTACACACACAAACTTCTAATCACAATTTCTCTTCTATATAATGTGGTAGAGTTTATAGAGAATTGCTTTAATTAGAATTTTTAATATTTTATAAAACATTTTTTTTTTCAAATATTTCATGAAATTTTAAAAATTTATAGAAAGATTCACACAAAACTCATTTTATTATAATATTTTTATAGAAAATTCACAAAAGAAAGTCCACAAAATAACAAAAACATAATAATATTTGAATTTCGACACACCCAAAAGTGAAATTTTAAATGACTCCGACAACATATTATATTTAAGTCAATTCTCCAACGTGGAACAACAGGGTTCTAATAATATATAAAAGTTTATGTCTTAAAAATTCAACTTATGTAAAGTTAATTTTGCATCATACTAATATATAATATAATTTGAACTCATCTATAGGAGATGTCGAAATTTCAATAGTCTACAAATTGAAACTTTAATTACAATAATTATTAAAACAAACTTTAAACTTGCATCGTTAGTTTCTTTTGTCATTAATACAAGTTATTTACATTTTTTTTTAAAAGTATGATTAATAAATCTAGTTCAAGACTCTGAATCAGAAGTATGATTTAAATTTAATTGAGTCTTTTTAACTTTATTTGTTTAGTTTATGGTTTAAATGAGTCTTAGATCTTCTTTTTAAAGTTATAATAATTATAGTTTAAAAAATAGAAGTGCAAATGTTTTAAATATTATTAGAGTTACTAGATTTGATTTAACATATGGTTCATTTTGGAGTTTTAAAATAGTTTTAATACATTTTTTGTCGTTACAAGATATAAACTCTATCGATTATAAATCTTTCTTTATTCTCTTGGATTCAATTTTAAAGAAGAATTTTTCTTTTTAATTATATTTATAATATTATCTTCAGAGTGAGTATGATTAGTTAAAATTGTCTCACTATTTTAATTTTAATCAGACAAAAAATTTCAATCGAAATAATTATATTCTCTCTTCTTCCATATTTCACCTATTTTTCACATGGTTGGTTTCAAATCATTTATGCCAATTTTTATAAAACACACTCATTCATGACTTTGTGTCTAACCTATATTATAGATATACAAAATGTGCAATTATAAATTATGAAAAATAAATAGATATAATCAAATGAATTAACCACTTTTTATTTTATTCTTCCACTTTGTCATTTTTTTTTTTGTATTATTTCTACCTTTATGATGACGTATGCAGTATGGTTGTACTCATTTTTATTTTAAACTACAAGTCATTTGGTTGACTTGCTTTGTTTTCCTTACCGATTAATTAGTAATACTGGAATATGCAAGTTGAATAATTGTTAGGGAAGTTTTTCAACTTGACTCATCATTTAACATTATTGAGGAGGACAAATACTACTAATTAAGATAGGATTTTTTTTTTTTTTAACTTCCAATTATTCTAATTATTTCTGCATTTTTAAGGTATAAACACTTCTAAAAATGAACAATGAATGTTAATAATAAATATGTGTGTAAAGGGTATTTTTCATGATTTATGTGAAATTAACTAATATATTTGAATTTTTTTTTTGAATTTTTGATAAGGTTCATATATTGTTACTTTAAAATACACTGGTTTTGACGTTTTAAAATATATTTAAGAGCATCATCATTGTATTTTAAATGATGAGCAAAAGAAAACATCAAAAAATCAACAGGGAATCTGGACGCTTAATCTATCTATAAACTTCTCTCTTTTTGAAATTATTTTAGTTTGATATGCAATTTGTGAGCTGTGAATTCAACTTGCATTTATAACAATATTATATATAACGATCTAACCAAACAAAGCCGTTGAAAATTGACATTAAACACAAACAGTTCTGAAAGAAACCTTACCATTTCAGAATTCTCAACAACCTCCTCTGAGGTTCTTTCATTATCAGTTGTTTTTGCTTTATCTGCTGCAATCTTTGATTCATAGCATTCATATTTATGAATTGATCTCCAATGTATAATTTGGCATTCCATAGAGCTAACGAAGAATTAAAAAAATCACTTCAGATGCAGATTCATAAAATCTTATAATTTATTAACATTTTTTTTGTGGGCTAATTTCTGCAGACAATTTTTTTTTATTAAATTGTCACATATATATGTAGTCTATCAATTACATGTTGTATTGTTAAATTTGCAAACTCTAACTTGCTAACCAAGAACCATCCTTATTAATTAAAAAATATAATTTAACTGTTAATCACTAAACTACTTTTTGTATTAAAATCACTGAATCTGCAACTAAGATATTGTGACGTGGTCTTTAGTTAAAAATCTTATAAATAAATCAGTTTAATTTCTTGTGTATCCAGTCTAAAGATTTTTACATTTCTATGAGAATTAGAATTAGTCTTAAATATAATTTAAAAATATTTAATCCTCTAACTATCAATTTTTGAATTAAGGTTGTTTTTTTTTTCAAAACAATGTGATTTAATCTAATGTTTAAACAAAATAATAATGATAATAATAAAGATGCTGAGAATAGCATAATTAAAAAAATAAGTCTTACAACATCATAACATATAAGAGAATTTGATATATATTTTCTAGTTCTTGATCATGTGCCACTTACTATACTTCATTCAACTATTTATTGAGTTCCACAGGTTTCATATATCTAAACCTATCTGGAAAAGTATCACTTGAATTTACTAAAACGGTTCAAAATAAAATTGAAAACTATCTCTGCATCAAAGGGAGAATATATATACTAAATTAACAAAGTTACTGTTGAAAGACAAAATGAACATTTAAAAAGATAAATGGCCAAAATATATTTTAACCAAACTTTAATGAATTTATCATATTGTGAGATACTAGATGATATAGGAAAAAAAATTAGAATATTGAAATTTAATTAAAAAAAAAAAACAGATGTAACCATTTGACAGTTCTTACCAATATCTAGCAGACTTGCAGCGAGAGCACCTTGTGGTAGTGAAATTTCCACAAAAGGCACAGCCACCGTGTCTCCTCCCATCACCGCCGCCGGACACGGTGGTCCGGTGAGAATCCTCCTGATCAAAGTAACGGTCTAACTGACCATTGGGGTGTTCCTGCTCTCTCTCCCAGGACTCATAAAAGTTGTCGAATTCATCCAACTCATCAACCTCATTTACACTGTGATTGCTTTCTCTGTCTTCGGCTAACTGATACAACAGACAACAGAATCCAATCACAAGTGTGAGGAACAATATCTGAAGCCAAGTTTTGATATTATGATCAGAAATTGATGCTCCCTTTTCTCCCAAACCAAGCAACCCCAGAAGCCAATTCCGGTCCAATGATGCACCAGAAGCAGGCATCTACCCAAATTCCAAAACTTGTTGGAGAGGGTGAAAGCAAAAACCAAAAGGGCTAATTAGCTATATGATGAGAAGAAATGGAAGGAGCCTTGTAATGTTGGATGAATAGGAAGACCTTTTATAAGTCATTTTGTTTACCTTTCTTTACTTGCATGATTTTCCATGTTGTTTCAGGGAGTTGTTTACTTTGATTTGTTTAATGCTGAAAGTGTAATTACGTAGAAGAAAGAATAGAGAGTGGGAAGTATAAAAATGAATAATATGAGTTAAGTGTATTTGAAAGTGAAAATTTTCTGAGGTTGAATTGGGGTGCATGTGGGGACCACAGACCAAAGACCAAATCCAAAATCCTATTTTAACTTGGTTTGGAAGCTAAAGGGGAAATTGAGAAGGCAATTGTGGTGATTCAACTTTGACTCAAACTGCATAATAATATAGCAGTTGTCTTCACCTAGAGTTTTGTATTTATGGCATTTGTCTTCATGGACAATTTCTTGGCATACTCTTGTTTTGTGATAGATAAGGTATACTTTAAGATTTGGAACCACTATGTGTCATGTCTTCGTTACTAACTGCAGTGTGGTCCCTCTTTTGTTTTCTTATTCTTTTCAAATTGAAAGGGATGAAACCAACCAAAATTAGCTACAGCAGCACAGCAAGATGTGAAAGAGAGAAATTGTAGCATTCAACAAAAACATTTTACTTTTCTTTTTTTCATCTTAAAGCTTCGCCTGAAGTCTTTTAGTAGACTCAATAGTTTCGGTTTGTTTTAAAGATTCTTTTTTTCTTTAATACGTGTCACTTCACAATTAATTTTGAAAGCTATTTTGTGTTAGGATTATCTACGAAAAGATTTATTTGGAGACAAATATCAAAATGAGACATGTATCCAAAATATTAAAATAATCACTTAACGAGTCTTTAATCTCTATACACTACTTAATTTTTTATTTTTATCTAATGTAAAATTTATACTAACATTTTCAATATTTTATCAATAAAAAAATAAATTTTATATTTGTATAAAGAGATAAAGATTAAAAAATAAAATAATGATAAAAGTGTTGATCTATAACGTATAGATCAACATATAGAATGGTTTTCGTATAGATAATTATAATTTTTTTTAAGTACGATAAAATTTTAATATAAATTTAGTGTAATTATCCCATAATTTATTTTATTTTATTTTATAAACATCAATGTTTAACATAAACTTATTTAAAGTATAAAGTATAAATAAAACATTTTTGGGTGATAAAATAATAATACCTAAAGAAAGACATGAAATATACAAGTTTAAATATCATTTAATTTTTTAACTTTAAACATTGCATATGAGAGTGGGTTACAAATGTAAGAACTGAAAATGAATTAGAAAGTTAATAGGGTAATTAAGTTAATGAAACCAGAAATTTTACATTTAAAATCTCATTTTCAGACATCATCACTAGTACAAAATGTGTTTTTAAACTCGCACAATAGACTTCTCTTTACACCAAACCGCGGTCTATTCAGACACGGTGGCAGTTCCGTAATTAACGAGACCTTATATGCCTCGGTTCAGACTAGACCGATGCCAAAAGGGCTACTACTTCGATTGTGAAAGCAACCGGTGCCTAATTAGTGGTTTCTGACACGATTTCTGACGCGGTTAAGAGAAACCCGAGGTGGAAGGGGTATACTACATCGGTTGGTAAGAAGGACCGAAGCGTATAAGCGTCTACTACCTCAGGCCCAAGAAGGACCGAGGCATATAAGCCTCTTATTTCCCCAAATTTTTTCCCCAAATTGAAGGAAAACCTAGCCCCCTCGCTCTCGCTCTCGCCTCCCTCCCCTCACTCTCGCCTCCCTCGCTCTCGCCTCCCTCCCCTCGGTCTTGCCTCCCTCGCTCTCGCCTCCCTCCCCTCGATCTCGCCTCCCTCGTTGTCGCCTCCCTCCCCTTGGTCTCGCCTCCCTCGCTGTCGCCTCCCTCCCCTCGGTCTCGCCTCCCTCGCTGTCGCCTCCCCTCGCTGTCGCCTCCCGTCGCTCTCGCCTCCCGTCGCTCTCTCGCTGGCTTTCTCTCTCGCTCCGTCGCTCTCTCGCTGGCTTTCTCTCTCGCTCCGTTGCTCTCTCGCTGGCTCGCTCCGTCGCTCTCTCGGTCTCGCTCTCTCGCTCTCTCGCTCTCTCGCTCTCTCGCTCTCTCGCTCTCTCGCTCTCTCGCTCCGTCGCTCTCTCGCTCTCTTGCTCCGTCAATGGTGGCGGCGGTGATAGTGGTGGTGGTGGTGGTCAGATTAGGGTTTTTCTGATGTTGATGGTGGTGGTGCGAATTAGGGTTTGAATCTAAGATTTTGTTTTGATTTGTTTTACTTGCTTCCTTTGTACGTTTGTTTGGTCTGGTTTTGAATCTGGTTTTGATCAAGTTCATTGGAGGTGCCCTTAACTTTGTCAAGGAGACCGACCCCGAGGCACCAAAATTAAAATCCTGTGTTAATTTGCCATCATTTTCAAACCAAGCTAATGTGCTCAGATCTGCAAAAGGGGTGAGGGTTGTGGAGAAAAATGAAGAGCTGGTTTTGCTTAATCGAGTTCTCTCCTTGTTCAAAGTTTCTTATTTGTGTAATTTGCAACGAAGATGTGAACTCTCTGGGCAAGTTAGTGTGTAATGTGTTAGTGAAAATTAACTAAGGTAGATTATTTGTGTGCATGTTTTCAGTCTTTGAAATTACGTTGAGCATAATAACGCTCGTTTGTGATTATTATCTGTGCTACTGCTAGAATACTCTATGACAGTCTAGGAAAATCATAACGAAAAAAAATAAAAAAAAGACCCTATTGCCTCGGTTCAGCCTCCAACAGAGGCAGTAGAGGGAGAGGAACAATTTTGGTTCTAATAACCGAGGCCGAATCATACCATTTTTTGTCTCGTTTCGAAACCGAGGCAAAAAGTCTACCACTTTTTACCTCGCCTGAATATGCCTCGGTTCAGCAACCGGTGCCTATCAGCGAAAATAACCGGTGCCATTTCCTTTAACTGTACTAGTGCATGGTTCATTAACCAAACCCCATTCTCTCTCTAAAAACTCAGCTCTTCTTTTTCTTTGCCTTCTCTCTACCACATCTCTGCCTTCTCTCTTTAATCTCTTTTCACTGAGCCAGTGGATTTCTGATTAGGTGACGCTCAAACGTCCGCGACGTAGAGGGCTTCACAATTGTCCGATTCATTTTGGGTCCTAGGCTAGTAAGTCCCTGCATGCACTTCTTCTTTGTTCTTGAACCTAACACATGCAATCTCTGTTAGTTGCATGTAATTAGAAGCGTACTTCTTCCTATTTCTGTCAAACTCTAGCTCTAAGAGCTGTTCTTAATCACTAAGTGGTGGTGTGTAGGGTGTTATCTAGGTTTCTCACAACTCGAGGTACTGTTAGGGCATTCCAGTGAGTTGTGCTATTCAACTCCAAGGTAAGGGGAGCTAGGTTTTCTTAAAATTTATTGTTATGAAATGTGAAAATGTGTTGATCTTTGTGTCACCATGTTGTTTGGGTTGAAATTATTTTTTTTTTAGATTTTCTGTATGAACTGAACTGTATGCTGGAAATTTGTGACTGTGGATTTGGTTGGGCTGAGGTGATATTTGAAATTTGATATGTTTAAGGTGTGGGTCATATTAAAAAGAGGGTTCAGATGGAAGGTAAGGGAGTATACACTGTGTTGAGTGAACTATTAGGATTTTAGGTCATTTTGAGAGGAAATGAGGTAGTAATTTTTGGCACTAGAGGTCTTGTGTGTTCTTGTGCTGTTTGAATAACTCAGATAGGTTAATTTTGACTTGTTAAGAACCTCAAACTGGTCTAAAACGAGTTACAAGTACTAGAATTGGATTTGGGTCCCTAAGTTGTTGATTTTGGTGTTCTAGAGTAGAAATTGAGTCTAAATCACCTTAGAATCGTAGTAGGAACGTTTATAATCATCTAAACAAGTTCAATTAGGTGTAAAACAAGAATTAAGGGTGTTAGAAATGGGGAAAAGGCCTAGAAATGATTCTGTAGAATTTGCGTTCTACAAATGACGTAGAGTCGCTATGCGAGCTGTCTCGCATAGCGAGTCCATGTAGAGAGTGTTCATTGTCTGGGTCATTCGTTGTGTGAGCTGGTGCGCTATGCGAATGACTGGAGAGTGTTGCTCTTTGTCTGGTGATTCGCATAGCGAATCTAGTCACTGTGCTACTGGTGGTGGCCTGGAGTCACTGCCATTTTAATTCAAAAGGCGAGAGGGGCACAAAGCGAAGAGGTTTGAGGGTGTGCTCTCTATTTAAGCCCTCACATAGTGATATGGGTGCGCTATGCGAGAAGACCTTAGGCTTGTAGCCTCAGCGAGTTAATTCGCCTTGCGAATTAATTGGGTGTGTTGTGCGAGGGACATGAGGTATAACACCACAGCGAATTAATTCGCCTTGCGAGCGAGGGTGCGCTATGCGAGGAGATCCTGTCTCACCTTGGGAATGGTGTGTGCTGAGCGAATCCTTTGAGTCCAAATTTCTCTTTTGCTCTTGTTTTTGTTGAATTAAGTGTGTGGAATGATTGGAATGCATAGTATGATGGTGGTAATGTAATTATAGTGAAAGTATGTGAATGTATGAGACATGTTTGGTGGTTGAAAATAACAAGTGTGGTTATTGGACGTAATTCCATGATCTTCAAGGAGAGGATCCATGGTGGTGCCCTTGGTGTGTTTTAGAATGATTTGCATGGTAGTTCAGTCTTGGGAGTTATCCTAAAACTACAATGGTCAATCATTCTCAGGTAGAGAGGATTGAACCATGTCGTGAGTAGTAGCAGGAGGTCTTAGTCTTGGGTGCTTCCAGTATGACCCAAGGTGAGTGATAACAGACT
Organism: Vigna umbellata; assembly: GCF_029865625.1. Taxonomy (NCBI): domain Eukaryota; kingdom Viridiplantae; phylum Streptophyta; class Magnoliopsida; order Fabales; family Fabaceae; genus Vigna; species Vigna umbellata. The sequence goes on from NC_142173.1 coordinate 3,472,572, forward strand.
AACCTCGTGAGTGTGGTAGGGTGAAACCCATTGGTAATGACTTTGCAAAGCAGTAGAAGCCACCATGAGTGCATGACCCGTCATAGCTCGACAATCATTCTAAGTCTGGACGAGTCAAGTGTAAAGTGTAAAGTGTAAAAAGTGGTGTTGTATGGTTCATTTGATTTTGAATTAAACTTGCACGTTGTATGTGATTGTTATAACATGATTTTTGTATATCTAGCTCACCCTTGCTTCTATGTTTGCGTTTTGCTTGGGTATGATTTTCTTTTGCAATGATCATCCACTTGGATGTGAGCAAAGGTGGATGAGGTGCCTCTGGAGCAGGCTTTGGAGGAGATGATGTTGCTGCTTAGTTTGTTTAGGAATTTCTTAATTAAGTTCTATTGTTTTGAAATACTCTGTTAAATAGGAAGTTTTTAAATTATGACTTATTTTAAATGACTATAAGCTTAACAACTTATTTGCAAGTCTACTCTAACTGTTCTCTTATATTAAAATATGGACCTACTACATTATATTTTTATATAATCTGGGGCGTTACAACAAAAACAATTGAAATGTTATACTTGCACACACTAAATATAATATCGTACTATAAATATGTAAGTTATATTTAAAAAAATATATTGTTATTTTATTTTAATTTTTCTTTAAATTCTTATTTCTTGTTATTTTATAAATATTTATATCAAATTTTGTGCATGTTAGTATTTTAATTTAATTTGGTAATTTTACAAGATTTTTAAATATATGACTAGAGAATGTGAATAGACTATATAAATTTAAACAAATCAACCAAATAACATAATTTCTCTCCTTTTTTATATACATATGTAGCCTCTTCTTGCATCTTTCTTATTCAAAAATTTATCGTTTCATATTTTTTGAATTGTACAATTTAATATTTAAGAATCATCTTCGAATTGTGCACAAGTCAAAATAACTTATAAAAATTGAAGAGATTAAGAAAAAAAAACTGTTTTTGAATTGCACCATCAAAAGTATTTTTGACTTTCAAATTATATAATCCAAAAGTTTTTTTTAAAGAAAAAAGTTACTTTCATATAAATATAAAGAAAAAAATATTTTTGTTTTTCAGCTTCCACATTCTATAAATCAATTTCGATTTTTGGACGGTATAATTTGGAAGTTATTTTTTATTTCTAGATCATATAATTTAAAATTCAAAAATAATTTTTAACTGTCAAATTAAACCATCACTAGTGAAAAATTGGTGAATTACATCATATGATTTACATCCAATTAAAAAGAATCATATTTTAAAAAAATACAGGAACATTTTTAAACATATAGTTGTTTTACGTCTGACTTTTTTATAGTTAGACATAAAAAAATCTTATTTACATTGGAGGTGTAGGTATGATGTAAATAATATTTTTACGTTTGACAACAATAAGTTTGACATAAACAAATTCTTAATTCTTAAAATTGTTCAGTACAACTTTTCTTTCTCATTTCTTTTGTCCTAATACGTTTTGAACTTATTTACAAGTTTATTATTGTATTTTATATTATGATTGATGTTCATAACTCCGTCATAATACGTTTTGAAATTATTTACAAGTTTGTCACCTCGTTGCATATTATGACTAGTTTTCATAACTATGTCATAATATGTCTTAAGTTTATTACAATTTTGTCACCGGTCAACCTATTATGACTGGTGGTTAACTTTGCATAATAGGTCGTCATAGAATGTTATTTTTCCACTAGTGTTACTTCCTCGAGAACCTACATGAGACTTATTTATTTTTCGATTATGATCCTCGGTGTGGTGAGACTTCATTGGTGAGCAAAACAATTTATTTCTTCATGTTTTGAGGGTGGTTTCTAGTGGAGAGTGGTTATCTTCGATCATTTGTGTTTTGCATTATGGTTAGTTGTCTAAACCTCCACTTTGTTCACATTGGAATCGTGATTATTTTTCAAGGATTTCATAATATATTTGTTTGTTATTGGTGGTTTTTTGTGGTAGTTACTCCGATTGCATTAAAGTTTTTGTTGGTCAAGTGGGTCATTGAGATATGTGTTTTATATGTTCATGGTTATTGTTAAGATCATAATCATGAGAATATAATAATGTCTCCCTCATTTTACATGTTATTGTCATTTATATCTCAAATATGTAAAACAAAATCATTACAATTTATATTTTTCTATATTTTAAGTTCTACCTTTAAATCAAAATCAGTTATTTTTTAAAATAAACACCAAACTTTTACACAACATAAATTTATGTGATCTACTGAAATAAGAAACTAAAAATATAAAACATAAATAATATCTTCTATAATAATAAATCTAGAAAAATCATTTCTAACTTTAGAATTACACAAAAAATTATCACTAGTGCAGAAAAGAATTTTTATATCGATTTAAAAAGGCTTTCTATACAAGTTTCAGAACCAATATAGGAGCATGAGATATAAAAAGTTTTTACCTTTCTATACCAGTTCCAGAACTTGTATAAAAAATGTCACTTTCCATACTTGTTCCAACCACAATCGACATAAAAAAGTGTCACCTTCTTGTATTCTCACATTCTCCATCCAGAGATAATCCATTAACTCACTTCTTACATCAATCTCCAAAGTAATCGACAAAAAACTATGTATTTGACAAATCCCCAAAATAATCCATGAAAAGCAATCTATATGAGAATCGAGAAGAGGAAGAAGAAGTAGCATCATCATTTTAACAATATTTATATTTCTATTTATCCTTTTAAATAGGCTTACTTGGTTTTACATACACATGGATGAAACACAAAAAAGAAGTAGCCGATGAAACCACACAAAATAATTTTGTTTTTTTTATTTAAGAACAATAGAAGAAAAAAAAAAGAAAAACTTGGTCTGGTATTTGGCAACATATTGGTTGATGAGAGAGAGGGCATTGTTGGTGACCTAAGCAACATTTTATGTCCTTGATGTTTCCATTCAGTGCCTTTTCGGCAAAGCCTCGCCTCACGTACTCTCATCAGTAACCACAAAGCTCACCCAAGTCTCCCACAAGTACCTGAAGTCCTACCCATTCACTATGCAGAACTTCAACTCTTTCAGCTACCATGACAACCGATTCATGTTATCTTAGATTTCCTCTACCCAGTCTTCTAGGCGTCCTCGTAGACGATAACGAAGCTCTTCATGAATGATAGTGGCGTACACCGAGAGCCACTCCATGTAGAGGGCGAGATATTGGGTGGCACTACATGAGGGCTTTATGAAGTTGGTGAGGTTGAAGGCGCTAAAGAAACTCTGGAGGGTGTAAAGGAAAACCCAAAAGTTCGCCAAAATGGTTGGGAAGAAGTTAGAATTTAGGGATTGAAGTTAAAAAATGGTGAAATTGGATTGAAAAAGGAAAGTTATAGAAAATAATGATAAGCAATCTTAAAGTGGTACTAATTTTAGAACAAATTCACTTCAAGAAGAAGGGTATGATACAAGACTATCTCTTGAACATAAATGAGAAGAGCTTGAAAAAGAACATTTGCAATTCAAAGGATATATGACAAAGTCAAAGATCAAGACACATCTCCTTAAATCTTATAATGTTCCATGAAGGAGAAAACCTAAAGATCATGAAGATCATGAGCATAATTGAAGAATAATTTAGGAAATTAAATAAACTGTAATTTTATTTTAATTTTACATAATGTTAAATTCGCTAGACAAGTCAGTTTGTGTTTGTTGTGTGAATGGGTCTCGCTAAACGAAAGTCTGCGTCTCTAATTTTCGTTATCTGTTATTTTTATATGTTTTGGGCTTTGGGATTTATTTTTAGGGTTTATAAGTTTTCTTAAACTTATGTATGTATTTATAGAGGTACCAAAAGATTATGTAAACACTTTTGAGTCATATTATATGCATTTACATTCTTTGATAAATGATTATCTTGGTTATTGGATTAAAACTCTGATTCTTATCAAAGATTAATATCTTTGTGATGAATCTTCACTTGACTTATCAATCTATTAGTGAGTTCCCATCCTTGTCTTGCATTATTCTCTTATTTATTTTTGTTGTACCTCTTGAGGATTCAAATTCACAAGTGATCGTACTCTTTTCTAAACAAGATCGTATCAACTCTAAGCTCCAATTGAATTGTAACATCTTGCAATGTTATTGTGCATTCAATAGTGATTAAATGAAATGTATGGGTCACGGGCCTCCACCCCTCCACCAAAGTTGTGACTAACCCATAGTCTACCTTTAAATTTCTCAACTTCGCAACACCTCTAAACCCGACTTCCTCTATTACGACAACTACCAGAGGGTGTGGTTTCAAGCATGGAATGACAAGACAACGAAACAATGCTTCCCTTTGCATCCTAAATATTCAATTAACAATACCATTTAATTTAAATATCATAACTTAAAATATAATACCAATGGAATTAACATACCATCAAAGCAATATAGAAAGCTCAGTGTTGTTCTTGTCTCCATAACAACATTTTCATAACTATCTTTGTTGAATTCAAATTCATACTATTGCAGATAATGTCTTCTCTGATTTTGGTAACAATTATGTAACAACCTTGTACATATACAGACATTCATTAGGTGTGTCAAATCTCAATCATGGACATTCATCGTCACTAGACCCATTTAGTGAGGATGAGAATGACATCTTCACCCGAGACACAGATGATGAAGAATAAAACTTAGACTTCTTCCTCATACAACAAAAACAAAATCTTCATGTGTCTCTTCCATACAACTCGCCCCAACACTTCCAACTCTGTGAAAATTTTCCCCAACATTTACACCAGCAGTATCTTAATGCATATGACCATTATTCATTCCAGCATGACACATTCGAGCATGCACCTAGTACATTAACCCAGGGAATGAGGTTCTAAACAAAGGAACAAGTCATAGGTTGTTTAAACATATTTCACATCACAAACCATTGCACATACAAAACCACACAATTGAAAACAACAAGATTAAGGGTGCAATGTGTCCACCATCAATGTCTGTTGAAGTGTCAAGCGATCCTTCGAATAAGAGATCAAGTATGAGAAATAAGAAAAATCAAAAGGGCTCACACTTGTGCCATACAACTCATTACATAAAATCACAACAACTTGGGATCACACATCATTTCCCAACACATTTGTGAGATGATTGAATCTGATCCATCCACAACAATTGCAATAATCATTGCTTCCATCATGACCTCAATGGGCTACAGAACAACGTACATAAAGGCTTAGTTGTCCAAACAACAAGCAATTGAACATGCATACGAGAACCAAAAGAATTGTTCAATAAATTAACATGAGTAATGTAAGAAACACAAAAGTTTCTTCCCGGTTTCATATACTGACTCAAAACACAGTCAATTACTGATGGAGAGAAGGTATTGCAAAACCAACAACATTTTATAAGACTTTTCTAGACCTTCAAACCATGCATTGATGGATTTCCCCATTGCAAACTGTTGGTGCAATTGTACAAACCTTCCTCCATGGCAAATATAGGGGCATTCTTCTAGTGGTTGTAGCACAAGATGAGCAGAACAACATTCTCCCTATTACTTTTGCAATAATTGAAGGTGAAACAACATAAAATTCTTTTTTTTTCTTAAAACCTTAAGAGACATGTTACACGTTAACAAAACTTGTGCTTAACTTTGGATCGTCACAACTCCATCAATGCAACATTCAATAGACCGAAAAGTAGATGGACTAAAGAATATTGTGTGCACATGTATTGTTTCGACACATTGCACAATATTTCACCCATAGATTTAGGAGTCCATTTCTAAAAAAAGAACTTGTGAAATGGATAAGAACTTCAAATTCTAAAGTATTTTATTCAACTTTATGTCATCTTTCATTATTCTTCATCCAATTTAACAAGTATTATTTTTTTAATTACATTTCTAACATACGCAATAACAGAGCCGTGATGAAACTATTACTACAATATCATAAAGGAATTTGGCCAAATTCCAAGATATCAATTGCACTTGCGTATGATCAAGGTAGAAAATAGGGTCACATCACAACTAATCTGGCTAAATCAATTAATTCAGTCTTGAAGAAAACAAGAAAGTTATCAATCTCCTCCATAGTATTGGCCCCACACACCAAATGCAACAACTTCTTCACAGAAAGAGCAAAGCACATAACTACAATGATAATTGTTGGTCGTGTATATTATGAAAATGCCATCAAGGTCCTAAGAGATGGTTATTCAAAATCAAACACCCATAGGATAATTGAATTTGATAGAAATACGACAAGATTTGAACTAGAGGAGACCCCAAGAGAAATACATTCTACGGGTAAATTTTTAGTCAAGTTGGATGAATTTTGGTATGATTGTGGAAAGTTTCAAAAAATTCATCTATTGTGTTCTCGTGTCTTAGCAGCTTGCAAACATGCTCATCACAACTTCAACATGTACATTAATCCACTATATAAGTTGGATGTTGTCATGCAAGTGTATGATCATATGTTTGGGGAGCTAAGTTATGAATGATATTGGCCATCATACCCAGACCCACAACTTTGGCCAAATTTAGCCACAAGAAGGAGCGCAAAGGATTGGCCCAAATCATCTAAAATCAGGATTTAGATGAACATCAAGGAAGAAAGACACCTAGGAAAATGCTCATATTGTTAAACACCAGGTCACACAAGAAATCATTATCCTCGTAACCCTGACATTAAAGGGTCTACATCTCATCATTAATTGTATTAAACCTTTTTATTATCTTTCATCCATTCAATTGAATTTTTTTCACTTTTACCTTCTGAATTTGAATAGACTTATCTAAATAAATTAATAACAAAATTTGATAAAAATACTTTTCTATTCAAAATTTTAATACCATTATTTTCTAATAAAGAAACACTACTTAATTTTTAATAATTAATTTGTAAAATAATCCAAAACTTTATTTTTTTTCGTAGAAAACTAACAACTATTTTTTACCAACATTTCTTAAGTTTTAATTCTTTAAATTTTTTCAAAAACTGAAAATATGGAAAATGTATAAGTTTATGGTTAAATAATTTCTATGTTTTAACATTTTTATTTCTTTCGTATTCAAATTTTATCAAATATCCTTATACACTTATTTTTTAGTTAAATATGTTTTTGGTTCCTCAATTTTCAATAAAAATTAGAATTAGTTCTTCTTCGAAACTTTGAATTAATTTACTTTTCCATTTTTAGAAATAGGTGCATTTAGTCTTCCATAGCTAGAATTGTGAATTGTATGTATTTAGTCATTTAACCCAATTTTGTTAAGTTTATTTGATGATTCAAACGCGTTTCTCAATTAACATTAAAATGAAAATGTTAATTGAGAAACACATTTAAAATACCAAATAAACTTAACAAAATTTAATTAAAATGATTAAATCCTCATTTTTCTAAAGTTGAATGATAAAATTGAGTCAAAGTTTTAAAAAAAATCATTGTAATTTTCATTTAACCAAAAGCATATTTAACCCTTTATTTTTTTTTTCATTCTTTCATATTTCAATTGTTTCTTGTTGAAAGTTTCACATCGACTAGAGATAAGGTGATCACGGTTGATTTACCGTTATCTGTGATGCAATTTTGATACTAAATCAACTCTCTTTGAATGTGAAGCTTGTTTAAACTTTTGTTTTTGCTTGAATTTTGTGAATAAGTTAGTCAAGGTTATACTTAATGATTTTTTTTACTAATTGCCTCAATTTTGTAGGTTATTGGCATGTTTTGGAAGAGGAGCAAAGTATCAAGAAGTTGGAACCCAAAAAGGACAGTAGAAGCACTAGAATAGAAGATTGCAGAAGGCTCAAGGACGCTTGGTTGCCCTTTTTTAGGGCCTTGGGCGCTTGTTGCCACGCAATCACGCCTGGTTGCCCTCTTCAGGGGCCTTCAGCGCTAGTGGTCACGCAAGGACGCTTGCTTGCCCTCTTTTAGGGCGCTCAACGGAGAAGGTCACGCAACCATGCTTGGTTGCCCTTCTCTAGGGCGCTGAGCGCTAGTTACACTCATCGCAGGACGCCTGGTTGCCCTCAACCAGGGCGCTGAGCGCCACTCTTCCCGCAGTTCCTCCTGCTTGCCCTTATTTAGGGCGCTGAGCACTGGCGACGTGGGCCTATGTGATACTTTGGATCTATTTAAGGGTTTTAACACATTAGGGTTCACATAAACACTATTTTCGACCCTTTGGAGGAAGATTGGGCATGCGAGAGCTTTCCTTTTCTCTTTCTAGGGTTTCCATCTCATTTACATTCTTCCATTGTAAGCCAAGGTTCCCCATGACAATGGAGAGCTAAATTCATTTGTTGTTGGAGAAAGATGTAACCTCTGAACTTCATGTATTTAAACATGTTTTATAAATATTTTATGCTTCTTTCATTGAATGTTAGTGATTTTCTCCTATTCTTAATGCTTGTTATGTTTTGGACATTCATAGCTTGATGATTGAATTTCTTTGTTATTGGGAAATACTTAGGAACCATGATCTGGAGGATTTCACCTAAAGGAAATATTATCTAGGGATAGAAATAGGACGTTTAGTTGTTTTAAGCTTCTTTTCTTAATGCGAAATTGGTTATTAAGGTTTTCAAGGGATTGTTGTCTAATAATCAAGGCTAGGCTTTTTATGCCAAGAGATTGGGTTCTAAGTAATTTTGAAAGTGACATTAGCATTCCAATGAAGAAGTTAAGTTCTAATATGCATGAAAGTAAAATAGGTGAAATCTAACCCCAACAACATCATCATCTCAATACCATTCATACATTCTTGTTTTAGCTTCAAAAGATCAATTTTTCATTCAAGTTATTATGTTTACTTTTATTGTATTCAAATTTCATTGAATGGAATCATTCTTTAGTCTTAATTAGTTAAGGTATTATACGATTGTTTAGTGTCACGATTTGGAAAACGATACTTGGTTTTACCATTTTATATTACTTGATACGATTTGGTAAACTTGCCAATGAGTTAACATAAGGTCAATTTATAATATATAAGTGGGTGCAAACCTTACCTTACAAGTCAGTTTTGTGGGGTTGAGTTAGGCTTAAAGTCCACTTCTTAACATGATATCAGAGTTTGATTTAGAGCCTATCCTTGCAATATTAGTTGTTTGTTGGGCATTATTCCACCTGTTATCGGACCGCTATCAGACCACCCATTAAGACCAATTTAAAATATATAAGTGGGTGCAAACCTCACCTTACAAGGCGATTTTGTGTGGTTGAGTTAGGTTTAATTAAAGTCCATTTCTTAACATTTCTTTCATATACTTATACATTTTTCATTTCTTAATTTTTTTATATATTATTGTCTTTAATAATTGAAAATAAAAATTTAATTTAAAAAGTATAATTTAACAAAATATAAACATAAAAATAAAGACTTTTTTAATTGAAAAACATATAATTTTTTATTTTCCCCTTTTTTTAAAATTGAAATGCAAAAAGAAAATCAATAAAATTCAGCTCTCCAATAACCAAATTTTGACTATTTTTCAGCCAGAATATATTACATATAAGGTTCAGAAACCAAATTCTCACCTGAAAGTAAAAGTGCCCTATTGCGATATATATACAGCACACTGTAGCATCTTGAAAATTGAAAAAGCAACTGCTGTGCAGAAAAAAAAGTCTAATAGTATAGGAAAAGTATAGAGATCCAGGAAAAAAATTGCCTTACTTAGATCAAATGATTGAGATATTGGCTAAACAATTTTCTTTTATTCATGGTATAATCAAAAGGAAAATGGTTTATATACGCAGGTATACATCCAAAGAGACAGAATTATAAATTGATAAGGGGATGTGATAGGAGAAGAAATAATAAGAATAAAAGTGTTTAATAGATTAAATACATGTATATGATTATGAAAACCCAAAGAGTATTTTCATCTATCCCTTCAGAATTTTTGCATATTATATAAAATAAATGTCATTTGGAATTCTTTGAATTCACCTACGACTTTTCAAAGATGCATCCTAACTTTCTAATTTAAATGAAAAGATAGTATATTTGACCTGCCCTGTAATTGAGGAAACTCTATCACAGACTTACATACACGTATCATGAAGGTCTATGTGGCTTCTTATAAGATATGGTCAACATGATCACATGGCTACATGGCCTCTTCGAATGGATATCTTGCACAATCCTCTAACCATGCATAAAATTTCAACATAAACAATATGTACATTGTACAACAACTAAAGTTTCTTCAAATTCAGAAGACATTCATGCGCAAATTGAACAACTAACAAGACATGAACAATTTTGTTAACACCTAAACCATCACCACAATGTGAAACCAAACCACCTTTTCTGTGCAACACCATGATCATTCTTGGGCACTCTTCAAAACCAAGCCATCAATGTTCAAAAGACAGTTTTCTTCTTAACCCTATTCAGACAAATATTTCCATACACAAAAGATTGAGTTTCTTTCCTATGTTACATCAACTTACCTACTTTAACTCTTCTACAAGTTCTCTTATCCAACTTTGTCAGGAGTTGAAGAGATAAGTTGATTTTAGTTAAAAGAAACTCAATTCTTTTTGCTTTCTTATTTTTCTTATGGAAAAATTTATCTAAACAAACAATTAAGAAAGAAATTTGTCCAAACATATCTTTAGTTAAAATACATATTGTACATGGTTTTCCATTCTGCAGTCAGCCAGAAAACACTCTCAGACGATTGGTGATCCTCTGACGGCATATTGGACAGTTAGTTAACCTGGATCCACAGTCTCTGCAAGTCTGCATTCCAAAATTGTTAAAAATCATATATAAACTATTTAACAGCAGATGAGAAAGTGACCAAGAATTAATGAGGCTCACCATGTGACCACATCCAAAGGCCAAATCCTTTCTACTTGTCAGACAAATGGCACATGCCTACAGAGGAAAAAAAAATGTATCATTGTGCTACTATCTAACACAACAAATAAATTGTCTTTAAGCATTTTATGGGCTTCCTTTCAGGTCTGTTACTACTAATGGACAAAGAAAATTACTGAAGAGATAACACTAATTGTTAGGAAGTTACGTGTATATGAGAGGAGAAAGAGAAGTAAGTAGAAGTTAGTTAGCCTAACTGCAATAACAGTTAGGAAAGGCGGGAAGTGAGTATAAGAGAGGGAATAATTGATTAGAGAGAGGGGGGTTGTTTTGGTGAGTGATACAGGAAGCGTGAAGCCTGTAGGGGGAGGTTAAGCTCTCTAACTGTATCCCGAATTTGGATTCGTGCTTGTGAATAATACAACGAGAGTTATACAGTAATTTCGGATGTGTTGTGTGTGCGTTTATCTTAGGTTCTTGAATTAGGAACCTAACATTTGGTCCGACCTGCCGGATCAAAAGAGAGGTTGACGGAGATGGAGAGCAAAACGGAGGGAAGGTTGGAGAACCTTGAAATTACGGTAGAAGGGATTAAGGCGGAAACCGCTGCGATACGACGGGACATGCAGCAGATGATGCGGCTCATGGGAGGAGGAGCGAACAGTCAAGATGGAAGGTCTGACGGAAGCAGTAATTCAGTGAACGATAATCAAGTGAGACGTGATCAAGGTAGCTTCCAACAGAATTGGCGGAAACGGGTGGACCTACCGGCGTTTGAGGGAACGGAGCCGCACAGTTGGATTAATCGGGCAGAACGGTTCTTCGACATCCAGAAGGTAGCGGAGGAGGACAAGGTGGAACTTGCCTACATTAGCATGGAAGGTAGTGCGAGTTATTGGTTTAAGGTCTGGAAAGATAAGGCAACAGATCGTTCGTGGACTGGTTTGAAGTTGGCTTTGTTGAATCGGTTTGGAGGAGTTTTTAGAGGAACCGTGTTCGAACAGATGGCGACACTACGGCAGGAGGGGACGGTGGAGGAATACGTCAGAAATTTCGAAATCTTGCTGGGCCAAACCCAGGGATTGGCGGAAGAGTTAGTATTGGGGTTTTTCCTGGCAGGTTTACGAGAGGACGTGAAGGGACAGGTTCGTATCCAAGATCCCCAAGAATTCATGGTGGCGGTGAGAATTGCGCGGGACGTAGAGGATGCAATGTTCAAAGCGCAGGGGGGGGTGTGGAATGGCTTTAGGCCGAACACCACGAGTACGCGGGTTTCGTCGGCGGTCGTTCGAGGAGATGCCGATCGGTCGTCGGTGAATCGACCAGGGGGGACGGCGAACAGTGGCGCGAACAGACGAGAAGGGGGGACGACAAGTGGTAGTGTAAGGGGAAGTACCTTCGGAGGTGGTGATAACAGAGCGCGAACGGTGCGCAACTTACCTTACCCCGAATATCTGAAGAGGAGGGAAGAAGGACGTTGTTTCCGATGTGGGGGTCCTTTTGCGCCGGGCCATCGTTGTGCCGAAGGGAGCTTGAGAGTTTTATTGCTGGCGGAAGATGAGGAGGACGGCGGAGATGATGAAACCAACCAAGAAGTCAAACCGATGGAATTATCTGCATGCTCAGCGGGGGGTTTAACTCAACCTCGAACAATGAAGGTGAAGGGGAAGATCAGAGACCGAGAGGTGTTGGTCCTCATTGATAGCGGGGCCAGCCACAACTTCATAAATCGAAGGTTGGCGGAGGAGTTGGAACTAACTGTTACAGAAACGGCCCCTTATACTGTCAGTCTAGGGGATGGACAGAGGAAGATAACGAGGGGTTGCTGTGAGAGAGTCGGCGTTGTGCTGGGAGAGGCGGAGGTTGAAGAGAAGTTCCATCTTTTTGAGTTAGGCGGAGTCGATGCCATATTGGGGGTAGAATGGTTAGAAAAATTGGGTGAAGTAGTATTAAATTGGAGGGCAATGACCATGGAGTATTGCACGGGGGGTAAAAGGGTGGTGATACAAGGAGATCCTGCTCTAACCCGACAGCTGGTGGAGCCACACGCTTTGCTGAAAATGACAGATGCTGAGTCATGGCTGATTATTTGGGAGTTGGGCCGAGTGGAGAATGAGCTGGACCGGGAAGAAGAGGTGGATTTGACAGAAGCGCAGAGGGCAGAGATGGGGACGCTTTTGCAGAAGCACTACCGTGTTTTTCGAGACGTGCAGGGGTTACCACCGACTAGAAACTTGGTGCACCGGATACCATTAAAAGAAGGGGAAGACCCACGTCCGCCCCTATCGTTACCCACATCTGTTAAAAGGCGAAATCGAGAGGCAAGTGGCTGATATGCTGCAAGCGGGAATAATACGTCCCAGTTCGAGTCCGTATTCCAGTCCGGTGATACTGGTACAGAAGAGAGACAAAAGCTGGCGCTTTTGCGTGGACTATCGGGCGTTAAACCGAGCGACTATTCCAAACAAATTTCCCATCCCTGTCATCGAAGAACTATTGGACGAATTGAGAGGGGCTGCTTATTTTTCGAAGATCGACCTTAAAAGCGGCTATCACCAGGTCAGAATGGGGGAAGAAGACATACACAAAACAGCATTTAGAACTCATCAGGGCCACTACGAGTTCCTCGTAATGCCTTTCGGTCTCACGAATGCACCGTCAACGTTCCAGAATGCGATGAATGAAATGTTACAAAGGTACTTACGAAAATTTGTATTGGTCTTCTTCGATGATATTTTAGTTTATAGTGCCAGCTGGGAGGAGCACCTGGGACATGTAAATCTGGTGTTGGAAGTATTAGAAGGAAATGACTGGATAGCCAACAAAAAGAAATGTGAGTTTGGGAAAAAGAAGATAGCGTACTTGGGACATCAAATTTCAGAGGCAGGAGTTGAAATGGATGGGGACAAAGTTAAGGCCGTGGTAGAATGGAAAGAACCGAAGACTCTGAAAGCACTAAGGGGATTCCTGGGTCTAACGGGGTATTACAGGCGATTTGTGAGAGGATATGGAAAAATAGCTAAACCTCTGACGGAGTTGTTGAAGAAAGGCAAATTTTTATGGTCAGAACAAGCCAGTCAAGCCATGGCAGAACTGAAGAAGGCGGTCACTACAGCACCAGTGTTAACTTTGCCTGATTTTAATCAGGAGTTCCACGTTGAATGCGATGCTTCAGGAGGGGGAATAGGAGCTGTACTCACTCAAGGCAAGAAACCCATTGCGTTTTTTAGCAAAGCACTATCCGAGACTTCCATGAACAAATCGGTATACGAAAAAGAGTTAATGGCGTTGGTGTTGGCTATCCAACATTGGAGACCTTATCTACTAGGGAGGAAGTTTGTGGTGCATACTGATCAACGCAGTCTAAAGTATCTGTTGGAGCAAAGGATTACTACATACAGCCAACAAAACTGGATAGCCAAGTTGATGGGCTATGAGTTCGAAATCATGTATAAGAAGGGAAGTTCCAATACGGTGGCTGATGCCTTATCAAGGAAGGAAGCAGGAGAAATGGAGGAGCCAGAGTTACGGGTAATGTCCAGGTCCTACTGGCAGGATTTTCAGGAGGTATTAAGGGAGGTGGAAGAAGATGAGACGTTAAAAAGGGTAATAGCTGACATTCAAAGGGATCCCGACTGCCATGCAGCGTATACTCTAGAAAATGACCGACTGCACTACAAGGGGAGGCTTGTAATATCCGAAACATCGACCTGGATTCCCAAACTTTTGGCTGAGTTTCACGTAACGAATACTGGAGGACATTCTGGGGTATTTAGAACATATAGAAGGATAGCCCAGTCGCTTTATTGGAAGGGAATGAAGAAAGCTGTCACCGATTTTGTGGCAGGGTGCGTAATTTGTCAGCAGCACAAGTATATGGCAGCTTCCCCACAAGGGTTGTTGCAACCTCTACCGATACCGCAAGCAATATGGGAGGAGATCACCATGGATTTTATTGTTAAGCTACCTAAATCACACGGTTATGATGCTATATTGGTTGTGGTGGATAGGCTGAGCAAATACGCACACTTTATGGCACTTAGACATCCTTATTCGGCTAAAACGGTGGCGGAAGTGTTTATCCGAGAGGTTGTCAGGTTACATGGTGTTCCTGTCTCAATTGTGAGTGATCGAGATCCTTTGTTCTTGAGTACGTTTTGGAGGGAGCTTTTTAAACTACAGGGGACACAGCTCAATATGAGTACTGCTTACCACCCGGCTACGGATGGACAGACTGAGGTAATTAATCGGATTTTGGAGGGATATCTGAGATGTTTTTGCCCAGAGCAGCCCAAGAACTGGCATGCAGTGTTACCATGGGCTGAGTACTGGTACAACACCAGCTACCAAGGAGCTGCGAGATGCACGCCGTTTGAAACGGTCTATGGAAGAGCTCCTCCGTCGTTGAACAGATTTGTGCCGGGGGAGTCAGTGGTAGAGGCAGTCGCACAAGATCTTATGACAAGGGACGAGGCTTTGAGGCAACTGAAATTTCACCTAAGTCGTGCTCAAGATTTAATGGTGAACCAAGCGAATAGGAAGAGAAGAGATGTGGACATTAAAGTGGGTGACTGGGTCTATCTTAAAATTAGACCCCATAAACAAGCATCTATACCAATTCGTTTACATCCTAAACTGGCAGCTCGATACTTTGGTCCTTTCCAGGTGCTCCAGCAAGTGGGCCCAGTGGCATTCAGACTACAGCTGCCAGAAAATGCACGTATACATGCAGTCTTTCATGTGTCACAACTTAAGAAAGCGGTGGGACAAAAGAAGGTTGAGAAAGACCTACCAGCTGAGCTACAAGCAGAGGGGCCTACATATTGGCCAGTGGGAGTGTTGGGGACGAGACAACGAGAGCAAGGGAATG
Source organism: Vigna umbellata (assembly GCF_029865625.1). Lineage (NCBI taxonomy): Eukaryota > Viridiplantae > Streptophyta > Magnoliopsida > Fabales > Fabaceae > Vigna > Vigna umbellata. Next base: position 3,488,296 of record NC_142173.1, read on the forward strand.
AGAAAATACAACAGATCCTGGTTCAGTGGCAGGAGGGGGGCAGCGAAGGAGCTACGTGGGAAGACGTGTTGACTATCCAAGATCAGTATCCTGATTTTAAGTTCAACCTTGAGGACAAGGTTGCTGAAGAAGGGGAGGGTAATGTTAGGAAGTTACGTGTATATGAGAGGAGAAAGAGAAGTAAGTAGAAGTTAGTTAGCCTAACTGCAATAACAGTTAGGAAAGGCGGGAAGTGAGTATAAGAGAGGGAATAATTGATTAGAGAGAGGGGGGTTGTTTTGGTGAGTGATACAGGAAGCGTGAAGCCTGTAGGGGGAGGTTAAGCTCTCTAACTGTATCCCGAATTTGGATTCGTGCTTGTGAATAATACAACGAGAGTTATACAGTAATTTCGGATGTGTTGTGTGTGCGTTTATCTTAGGTTCTTGAATTAGGAACCTAACACTAATGAAATGAATGAAACCCATATATAAAGAATTGATACCACTTTTAATTCAAAATCCTAAGACAATGATTTTATAGGTCTTCGTCCTTATATAATGTTTAACTTTTTCACCTTTATCCAATATAAAACTTAGACTTACACTTGGATTCCCAATCGCTATATCTACATACATTCATACATACATATATGTATATATACACATATATAAGGCATAAATTACAGTTTGTAACCTTTTTTCAGCCTACCCACAAAAGTTTTTGTCACAAGCATAAAATAAAAATTGTGGCTATAACATGTGATCCCTTCAACTCAAAATTTAGAGGTTTAGTGACACAAAGGTTTAGATAAGTTGAAAAAGTGTTAACTACAGGGGAGTAACCAAAACATATTACTTTGTTTAATAGTTTGACAAACTAGAAAGTGATAAAAGAGAATATAATGAATCTTCTAGGTTTCAATCTTATGTGTACCATTTGATTTCTCTCATCATCCATGGAAGTTGGCATATTGCTGAGAACACGAGCTGGTGGCACAAGCCTAGAATAAGGAGCTGGAGGAGGTCTCGGAACAATTTTATTTGACCTTCCTGTTACTCGACTTTGTCCAAAAAAAAAAACAGAGAGAACAAAAAAAAAAACAATAAATATCCATAAAACAGACATTGTAACAAATAGTCACCTGAAAGAAAACCACTTTGCTTCTGAGAAATCTGTCTCCAAAATGGACCAAAATATGCTGCAAATGTTTTCACTTTTCATGTAATGAAAGTATATAAGGGACCAACCCTAGTAGTCCTAGTTCAATGGCTGCTTTATATTGGAAAGGTATCTCCATTAGAGCAGCCAGAGCAAAAGCAGCTTCTTTTTCAGAGGAGCTTGATTTCTTAGACATTATGTCAGTGAAGTTAACAAACTGCAATAAAAGGGAGATTATTTTACTATTACAAACAAAGAAATTGCTGCCATTCACAATTTCGTGTTGATTCCATACCTGAAAATTGTCAAAGTCGCGAACCGGAATCTTGTCATCGAACTTCTTCATGTCATCCCAAGGTCCATCACCAACTCCGACCAGAATAATAGACAGGGGATATGAACTGACATCAGAAAAAAGTAGAAAATAGAAATTTATGGAATTGGTCAAGTAAAACACTAGGAAGATTCCTATGAATAGGCTACAAGCAATTAACATAACAAATTTGATTACACATTCAATCTAAAAGTTTAAGGTATAAAGTTCTCAGATCCTTCAGAAATATATGTTGCTGAACATCCATGTTGTCAACAAAATACTTCTCTTATATTGGAAAGAAGATGATAATAGTTCTTGTAGATGAGGCTAACTTCCATTTTTCTATGACTTTTTGAATTTGCTTTTAGAGATATTTCTTCTGTTACATGTACCTTGCATCAGCTATTGCTTTGATAGTTCTTGCTTCTTGTGGACTTAGTTCTCCATCGTCACCGCTTGTCGTAACCTTCAATATTTGAACAATATCAAATAAAGATAGGAATAGTATAACATGCTTACAAATACAATTAATATTAGTTACCTGGCCATCTGCAACAATAACTAACACATGGAATTGGCCATGACTTTGCTCAACTATGTCTATTGCAGCCTCAATCACTGGAGCGTAAGAAGTTGGTCCTTCAAACAAAAACATAGATATTTCTTCAGCCATGGCTATAGCCTTAAGATTACCAGTGTTATGTTTTATATTAGTAACTAATGATGATTCCATTCGATGATTTGTCCATAACATGAGCATTCTTGCTTTGTCAACACAAACACAATTCTTCTCCGCAATTCATTACATTAAACTATGAATCATCATTGCTTTAGGTTCCACTTCTCCTAATTAAAATGTACCACGTTTAAACTTGATGTCTTATGCTTCGGAATAGCCGCAACAAACTCACTTCAAAAGCATCTACCAACACAACCACTAATTCATTAAAAGAGATGAGACCGCAAACATAAACCTTAGAAGATAGACGAAGGAAAAATCACTCAAAAAATAACATGGTTTGATTGAAATGTAAATGAATTTCAACATACGTTTACGACAGAATTCGCCATACACAAATATTAGTATTACATGAAGTTAGTTATTAACTTTCGTTACATGTTCCTGTATATAGCATAGTTATCATAACTAATTTTTGTTAAATGTGCCTAAAAAAGCAGAGAAGTAACGTGAACAAAGTTTTCTACTTCTGAGTGAAAGGTCACATGGTTGCAAAAGTTTCAATAGATGCTAAAGCGCTTGATGCATATCTCCTAGTAGATGCTATAAAAGAAGGTAGACTATCTAAGCACCTGAACAAGATATTACAGAACCAATCTTCACGAATCCCCACCTTGGTTCAACATAAAACCTGAGTGAGACTCACCTGTCTTCTCTTACGAAGTGCAATTTGATATCAACATGTTTCGTTTTATCACGGTAGACTTGGTTTTTGGATAACTGTATTACATTGTTCTTTGCACAATAGACAGTGACTACCATGTCTTGCACCTTCAGTTCTCTACTATACTCCATAGGAAGAAAGACTTCTTTCACGCTTCTATCATGACAACATACTCTGTTTTAGAGGTTGACAAAGCCACTACCTTTTATAGATTGGACTTCCATCTAATCGAAGTACCATACGCAATAAACACATAACCTTCTATTGGAGCCTTTCTGGCATATTGTCTAGCTCCACCATAAATTAAAACTCTTCCAAACGACCCCTTCAAACATAAGAGGATCCACTTAGGATCATGTTAGTTAGCTCGTTCATGCCTTGGCGTGCACCTGCAATAACACTCACAGCATAGGTCATGTCAGGTCAAGTGCAATCATTGCATACACCATAGAACCAACAACATTTGCATATGGAATATCATTCATATAACTTGATTCCTCCAACATCTTAGAAGATTGTTCATTACTCAACTTATAAAGTGACACAAGAGGCGTGGAAACAAGCTGAATTTGTCATCCCAAACTTGTCAAGGATTTTTTTTAGGTAGGTCTCCTGAAATTTCAAACCACTTCGTTTAATGATCTCAATTCCGAAAATCTTTGCAGTAGCTCCAAGATCCTACATATCGAACATATTTATAGTGCTTTACTTTCTCATTTCTATCTAAAATGGGACTTAGACTCACTTGAATTTCTAACAGGCTCATCTCCTAACATCTCACATGCAGCTACTAAGGAATATGCAATAAACTTTGCAAATCCATACCTTTTCCAAGTTCTAATCGTTCACCTTGTTCTATATCCGGCAATACTATATCCATTAACACGTCTATCTTCATTAAAAGCTCATTGTTTGTCTTCTTCCAAATCATCTAAATCTTCACTTTGTAAGAAACCAAATGCTTTATCTTTGTCAGGCCCCAAGTTTTCCCTCTCACCATTACAACGACACTCACTTCCATATTTTAAAACCCTTGGCTTATGATCCATCTATGTTTCATTGAAGACAACGTCACAACTGATGATATACTTCTTAACCAAAATTCTTCATTAAAGTGTCGTTGGGGGACATTTATTAACTAGATAGGCAACCGTCGATGTAGCTCCAGCCCAAAATACCTTTAAAACTCCAACACTTAGAACTGTACATCTCACTCGGTCCAGTATAATCCTATTGAATCTCTCGGCTAAACCATTTTGTTGAGTATCAACTACCATTTGATCATTAATATGCTTGACACCATGAGGACCTTTGATGATTTGTAATCGTCTCCAAGTATAGTTATTTCACTTGACATAGACAGTCTATCAAAACTAGACAGTCTACCAGATCCAAATGATCTATCAGAGTTGTTAGTTTTCTTCTGTCTCCCAGAACAGAACCTTCTGGTAGAACCTTCCTTTTTGCGATAGAAACATTTGATATATGATGTGCCTCTACCATTGTGTGACCTTGACTTCGGATCTCCTTCTATCTCATCTATCATCACTTGTAGATATTCTTCCCTTTAATAGAAGGTCGTCTCTAACACTAGACACCTTAACATCAAATTTATCGTTACTCTATCGAACTCAAGTTTCTGAATTTCCTCAAGAGAGAGAGTATCTCTTCCATGCAACAAGATTTCCTAGAAATGATCAAGTGTCTCGGGCAACAAACACAACACCAACAATGCCTAATCCTCACCATCAATATTCTTCGGATAAGAATCAACTTATTGAATTCATCCAATTGTTTGCTAATTTCCTTTTCACTACTCATCTTATATAAGTGCAACGTTTACTTCAAATATAAATAATTTACCAAAAACTTCATAAGTACAAACTCTCAAGCTTTGTCCATAGTCATATTGCAGTCTTCTACTTCGAGACTTACCTCAACACTTTGTCATCGAGACCAAGAACAATCACATTGTGAGCCTGCTCCAATAACATTTTCTTGTCCTTTTTGTGTCATCGCTATGTAAAGTTTAGATTCACCTTTTAGAGCTTCCAGGAGACCTTGCCAAATAAAAAGAACATGCATCTTACACTATCACAATCTGAAATCACTCAAACCAGTTAATCTTTAAACCTCAAACTTTTTGAAAGTCATAATGATTGAAATCCACATTCACCACACCAATGGAATAACCTGAATAAATTCACTACAAAAGCATCTACCAACACAAACACTAATTCGATAACATAGATGATATTGCAAACATAAATGTAGAAGATAGACAATGAAGAATAAGAAAAAATCACAGAAAAAAAAAATGTGGTTCAATAGAAGTGACAAACTTTAATCTACATCCATAACAAAATTCATTATGCTGATAGATTACAACTTAAATTTAGTTATTCATTGTCGTTACAGGTTCCTATATATAACAATATAACTCCTGTAACTAACTTCTGTGAAATGCACTAAACAAGCACAAAAGTTATGCGAACAGCGTTTCACGCTTTAGACTCGGTAGATGTTAAAGCAGTAGACACTTTACTCTCTACATCATTGAAAGAAGCATTTCTTATACCAAATGCTCTAGAAAAAAGTTAGACGGACTAGGAACCTAAACAAGATTATACTAAACCAATCTTCATATATTATTATGCTCTTTCCAAAATGTAACAGACTCTCGTTGGACAACCACAAACATCTAATCTCACAATCAAGATGTTCATTCCTCAACATGATGGAATGTATTGAAGATTCCACATCAAGATAAGACGAAATTATAAACAGATTTTGATGTTGAATTGCATATAGACTTGTTTACTAATATGGTATCGCAGCCATATCAAAAATATTATCCTAACAAGATTCGTGGGGCTTGTTGGACCACCCACGAATATTTAATTTCACGTTCAATACTCCTTCCTCAATGTGAGAGTGCATCGAAGAACCCACGTACAGAGATAAAGCCAAATCAAAATATATAAATGGGATGTAAACCTCGGCATTATTCTTTCGAGGATGTGTCATTTTTTTACACAAGGAAATAGTTGTAACTTTCTAGTGACAATAATAAAAAATGATGAGAGAAGTAATTTTCATAGTTTTCTGAAATGTACCATTAATTTCATTGAGATAAATTTTGATTCCATTGTCAAACAATTAAATAGCCTGGAAATCTACTACAGTAAAAAATTGCAAGACTATGGATTGTGACCAGATAACTTATTGACTTCTAAATGTATTTCAACACTTAGCGTCTGAAATATATTTCAACAGGTATAACAGTCTTTAATCAGCAAGTAGTAAATTACTTACTTCATATTGAGGTAAGTGGTTGAAATAAGAACGCAATAAGCTGAGATGAAAATCACCTGAAAGTCTTAAGTTTGGAACAACTTTGTGATAACAAGCCAAAACTTCCTCAAATCCATGGCAAGATGAATGATCACTGTGAAAGCTAAACACTTCTTGATCATGAGTGGTGGCTGTTTAGATACAGAAGTTGAACCATTTTCATATTGGAAAACTAAATTTCTTCTATACATGTTCAGCAATAAGGATTAGGCCTTACCATCACCAAAGCCAAAACAAGGAATCAAGTTGTCATCATCAAACGGAGCCAGAGTCTTGCCAATGATAGAGATGGCTTTCTCATACGGGTTAGGTGTACTTCCAATAGCATGTAGGCTTTTATTGTTGAATGAGATACTTCCTTCAATAACAACATGAATGCATTGGCTTTGTAGGCAAACAGTCAAAAAGCAATCATTCCAAAAGGAAATAATAACCAAATTCAATGTAAAACAGAAACCATACATTTTCATGCCAGTTTTAGTTTTCAATTATGTCTTCATTTCATCTTAAACGGTATAAAATTTCTAAGTTGATTTTTGTTTATATTCTACTTACCAGTCCATTCATTACTTTTCGTAAAATCAATTCCAAGAACAAGATTTGATGATTCTAAACCTTCGTTCCTCAAGGCAGTTGTAACCTACATATATAATGAACCGTGTGAGATTGGTTCAGTAAATATGCATTATAAATTAAATATGATAAAAAATCAAATAAAATCATACATAGTTTCGGTCAATAAATATAATAATTTAAAAACTTGTCAAAATAGTTATTTTCTTTTTTTCTTAAACTTTACAAAATAATAATGTTTAATCCTTTTCGACATCCCTATTTATGTACGAATGTGCTCCTCGTTTTTTAAAATGTATCAAAATGGTCCTTAATTTTGAAAATTGATATCAATTGAGTCCTTTCCGTTAAGTTGGCTGGACGGCGTTAAAAAAATTGATGAGTGGATGCTGAGATGACGAACGAACGCTCGTCCACCAGCGAACGAACGCTCGTCCACCAGCGAACGCTCGTCCACTAGAGAACGAACGCTCGTCGACCTCTTACTGCTGGACGACCGTTCGTTCCACACTGGAATACCGTTCGTTCGGTGGTCGACGAGCGTTCGTTCGCTGATGGACGAGCGTTCGTTCGCTGGTGGACGAGCATTCGTTCGTCATCTCAGCATCCACTCATCAATTTTTTTAACGCCGTCCAGCCAACTTAACGGAAAGGACTCAATTGATATCAATTTTCAAAATTAAGAACCATTTTGATACACTATAAAAAAACGAGGACCCAATTGAGACATTCGTACATAAATAGGGATGTCGAAAAGGATTAAACCAAATAATAAAGACAAAGACAACCAAGGTAATGCACCTTCCACTAAGTCAGAAGTGGTCCCATTTAAAAAAGACTATAAAGTCTCGCATCTAACCACGTGAGTCACCACCAAATATAACTATTCACATTAAATAATACCTATCAAATTTAAGTCAATTTTAAGTAATTGATAGATATGTTTATTGAAAAAAAGTTAATATTAACATGTAATTAATTTTAAAAATAATTTTTTATCTTTTATTTTTTATTTTCTAAATTTATATTTAATCATATATTAATATTCATTTTTCTTTATTAAACATATACGAGAATTATTTAACATTGAATACACATTTAATTATATTAATTTAAATAAATTTAAGAAAATTAGAATTAATTTTTAAACATTAAATACTCATTTTTATCATTTGTCCTTCCTACAACATTAAATACTCAATGACCTTTTTTTTATTTGAATTTAATGGAAACATACATTGAAGATAACTACAGCACTTTTTTTCCTTTTTTATTTGCACGTATCAGTGATGTAATCTGAATAAATACATCATGTAGTTATTTTTTAAATATTAGTTCCTCCCTTAAGTTTTCCATGATTCATTAAAAAATACTTTAGATAATAACGGAAAAAATATTTACCAATAATTTATTTTAGCTAAAATTTTAGTTCTTATCATCCCAAGCAAACAACATTTATGGAAATCGTAATTTGAAGTTGTATTTCATTTTATAGCTCCAAAAGTAGTTTTCACTTTTCAGTCCATTATGGGTAGTGAAATTTGTAGTTCTTTCTTGGTTTAATCATTCACTAAGTCCCTATTTTCGCATGGAATCTCAATTTCGTCCCTTTCTTTCTGAAAATATCAACTGGGTCCCAATTTTATGAAAATTGCAACAAATCGATCCTTTCCGTTAAATTGGCTGGACGGCGTTAAAAAAATTGATGAGTGGATGCTGTGATGACGAACGAACGCTCGTCCACCAGCGAACGAACGCTCGTCCACCAGCGAACGAACGCTCGTTCACCAGCGAACGAACGCTCGTCCACCAGCGAACGAACGCTCGTGGACCTCTTACTACTGGACGACCGTTCGTTCGGTGGTCGACGAGTGTTCGTTCGCTGGTGGACGAGCGTTCGTTCGCTGGTGAACGAGCGTTCGTTCGCTGGTGGACGAGCGTTCGTTCGTCATCTCAACATCCACTCATAAATTTTTTTAACGCCGTTTGACACTATTTAACGGAAAGGATCGATTTGTTGCAATTTTCATAAAATTGAGACCCAATTGATATTTTCAGAAAGAAAGGGACGAAATTGAGATTTCATGCGAAAATAGGAACTTAGTGAATGATTAAACCTTCTTTTTTTTTTTCATGTTATGGTTTTCAACACTACTTTGCCAGTGCACAGGTTATCATTATTTTTTTACTTTCCAATGATGAAAACGCGTTTCTCCACCTCTCAAACATATTCTAGCTAGTGGATATTGAGATTGGATTACCTTTCGAATACGTCTGGGAAAAAATCGGTATCCAAATCCAGATAATTATCATTGTATTCGAATATCAGAATATAATTTGTATGAATATTTACTCAATTTAAATTTATATTTTAATATCAATAAATTTGTAAATATGCTATAAATTTGATTTTTCATACGATATTATTTTATTAAAATTTAATAATAAATTATATAAAATTATTATTCATTTTAATAATTATTATTAAAATTATACATATCTTTTTTAGAGAAATTAATTATTTTTTTTTATGACACTTACTTGTGATAAAAATTACTATTTTAATAAAATATTTAATTTAATATAAATTTACAATTTAAAAAATCTAACCGAACAAACTCACAATACAAATAAATTAAATCTAATTAATCTAATAAATTAAATAGATAAATATAAATTTTAAAATATTAAATTTAGATTATATTGTTGGATTCAAATCCAAACCAACCAGACTTAATAAAGCTATTTTAATAGTAGAATAAAACTTAGATATAGTTTATAGTTTTTTTCTTAGTTTATTAAAATTAGAATTTTAGTTCTTATCCAATTAAAAAATATTTTTAATTTTAGAAAAATTATAAATCTATAAAATAAAATTTTAAAAAGTGACTATTAATATTATTGTCATCAATAACGCTGCTACGTAATTTAAAAACAAAATATTCTATAAAAAATTACTGATAAAAAAATACTGATCATAAGATCAAATATTCACAAATATTATACTTTTAAAGAAGAGCTGTCAACAGATCACTCGGCCCAGTTTAATAGTCACTCAGTGATTCATTTGTTATGGAATTCAAAAAAATTCAAATTAATTTGACTCATTACAAATTACTGGTTAAATAGATTAATTTATTTGATTTTTTAATTTAAAAAATTATAAATATATTTTAATTAAAATTTAATTTAAATATAATTTTAAATGATATTAAATAAAAAAGTACAATATAATCTAAACATATTTAAAAATTAGAAAATATTTAAATTTTTATTTTTTTTAATATAATTTAATATTTAAAATTTATGAATTAATTTATAAACTAATCCGATTTAGCACTAATTCAATTTAGATCAACTGAATTTTTAGTAAATTAAATTTATTTTTAGTCCTATTTTTAATATGTATTCTTTTTCAATCCAATCCGAGTGATACACGTTATCCTTATCCATTTTAATTCATTTGGACTCTTTTTAAAGTAATATAAAAGCCATGATCAACTCACATTAAATACTAGGTACACCTCCATTTATAATGAAAGAGACAGAACTACAATGAAAGATGGGGCCATAAAGAAGGATTTTTTATGCAATAAAAAAAGTTTACAAAGTAATTTAAAATTTATTTGCAATAGAATTATTTTTTTAAAATTGATTTCAATTAAAATTAATTTGAAACTTAAAGGATTTATGTTTGAGTTGAGTGTTCAAATTTTCAGAAAATAGTAAAAATAAATTATTTTATCTAAATTAATTTCTAAATGCGCATGCCTTTGCAAATTTCTTAAACTATACTACATTTCTCATTTTATGAATTAATATTGCTTTAGGTCACTTCACGTGAGCATTTAAAATAATTAATGCTTAAAAATTATACAAAGTGGTAGATAATAACTATGTATAGCTTTTTAAATCATATGACAAGGATATTAATATTCTTTAAGATGGTGGTTTAAAAAAAATCCTTCATAAACCGGGGCCCGAAATTATATTCTTTTAAATTAAACAAAAGTCATTTTGTTTGAGAATAACAAATGGGTTAAATCATAAATGCATGGTTGTACTGATTTATTTATAAATAATTAAATTATTTTAAATTTTTAAAAGGTTAAATGAAAACAAGAATATATTTTAATTTTTAAATTACTCATTAAAAAGATAATTTCTAAATTAGAAAATTAAAAATTATACTTTTAAAATGCTGAATATTTTTTTCTTTAATATTACTAAGAAAAACAATGGACCAACCTGCCAAACTTTCTTTTTAGCTTAAAAAATATATTATCCTCAAAACATGCGTTTCGACCTTAATTAGCTTTTGCCTAACTTTTCTTCATTTGTAGGATGCTTTTTTTTCCTTATTTTCAATTTTATGTATAAAATAAAATAAATAAATTGATTATTTTTCAAGAAAATTGAAGATCACACATTTTATATGACACTTTCTATTATTATGTTTTATTTAAAAATTTTAATTTATTTATTTATATACATACGTAAATATATATATACATATATATATATATATATATATATATATATATATATATATAATCTACTTTATTTTCAGTTTTTAAAAAATAACTTTATTTATTTTAATTGTAATAAAACTTACATTTTAAAAAATAACTTTATTTATTATTAAATAGTAATTTAAGAAATACTATCGATTAACATTTCTGATAATAAAAAATATACAAAAAATCGTAATTTATAAAAGAATAAACAATATAAAATAGATTTTGTGTCTAATAACTAAAAGCATGTTTAAAATTCTTGATTACAGACTAGTTTAAATTTACTAACCTAATGTGAAAAAACTAATTCACTTTGAATAACTTTTTATTTTAAATTTACTTTTTAGTTGATAGTTTTAAATCAAAGCTTAAATTAATTTGGAAATTCTTTTACCTCAAAATAAATTCAGAAAATAATAGGGCAGGGAAGAGAAAAAGAAAAGAAAATAGAAATCAAGAAAAGAAATTATATATTGAGAGGTATATCACAAAATCTATGACACATTTGGATTCAATTCTTTTATATATATATATATATATATATATATATATATATATATATAACGATAAAGTGTTATTTAGTTTTAAAAAAATAGTCCACTACTAATAATAATATTTAAATTTACTATTTAAAGCGTAATAAGAGGAGAACGGATCTAGATTTTGACCCAAAAATATCTGTTATGATAATATCCACTTCAGGGCAAACTTTTCTTCTTCAGCCAACGCCCAAATTTGATTTGAGTTGACAAAATAAAATTAGAATTTTTTGTTTGAAAAGATATTTATGAAATATAAATTAAAAACTTTCAAAAACTTAGTTTTGTTTTGCAATTAATCAACAAGATTTCGAACAAATAGCATAATTTGAAACTATTAACTGAAAGAAGAAGAAGAAGAGTATGTAAAGGCAAAGAACCTGTTCAAGCGTAGTGAAGTTATCAGGAATCAGAGCGTATTTCTCTTTCGCAGATAGTTTTCCAGAACCATGATGTTGCACCGGGGGTGGCTCTCGCGGTGGTTTTCTTGATGATTCCGGCGATGACGACGGTCGTGGTTGTGGTGACAAGTTTCTGGTTACGGTGGGAGAGGGAATGTGACGCTTTTTGGCTTGCGAGTTTCCCATGGAAGCTTGAACTAGGGATTCAACAATCAATTTGAATACATATGCAACAATGAATAGAGTAAGAAATAATTGTAAGCTAAATAATAAAATAAAATAAGTGTAAAGAAAGACTTGGTGGGTGGAGGGAGACTATCAAATATTATGGATACATGTGTGGATTTTTTTTTTAAATGTCTTTGTCAATTTTATCTGGTACCTTTTAAACTTTAAGGGTATCTTCTCATAGGGATGAATTTGAGCAAGAGAGAATAAATTAATTTGAGAATAAATAAGTGTTGTTTATTTTTAAGGAATTTAGAAGTGAGTGAAATTAAATTTGAAAATAAAATTTGTAAAAGTTAAGTAGGATTTGACCCATGTGATAAAAAAAGGATATTTTAATGGATAAAAAAATTAATTTGTTTTTGGTAGTAAAAGTAATATAAAATTATATTTTAAAATTATGTATTTTTTTGATAAAATTCATTAAAAATGGTATAAAAGTAAATAAATAATTAATACAAGAATCTTTATTATGGAATAAAAGATATCTACTTAGCAAATAAATAAAGTACGAGTGTTAGATCAAGAAAATTGGGAATAAATTATAATTTATTTTATGTTTACAAATAGAAATAATTTTTAAATTATTTTATGTGTAGAAATGTGTGATAGATGCATTTTAGTAAATTATAGGGGTTTGTATTAGGCAATGAAACTATAATCAAGTAAATCGAAAATCATGATTGATCAAATCATAATAAGCTTTAAGTGAAAGAATTAAACCCTAACAATCAATGAAAGAAGCTTATAATCATTAAGGACAGTTGCATTTACATAAGAGATTCGTGGTTACATCAATCTCCCAATAAAAATAGAGTTAGCTCTCCATTGTCATAGAGAGTTCAAGCTTATAATGGAAGAAAATGGAAGAGGTGGAGACTCAAGAAAGAAGAAGGAAGAACTCTCACAAATCTAAGCTAGCCTCCAAGTGCTCTAAGAAGGTTTTGGGTATTTTTATTTTTTTAATAAACAAAGAAATGCAAAACTTTAGTTTTTTATGCAAACCAAAATGCAGGTGACAAAGGGGATACATGCATAAAAGGGTGGTTTTGAAAAGAGAAAAAAAAGGATTTGGTAATAGAAGATAAAAACAAATTTTGAAATTCTATCACGAAGGATTTGGGGGATTTGTTGTAGATAAACGTGGTATATTGTTAGGGTTATATTAGAGGAAGCAAAGAGGAAAAAAAGAAGAAAGAAGAAGAGAAATGAGAGGAACCGTGAGGGAGTTTTGGGAGAAAGAGAGAGTTTGGAAATCTTTGTACCAAGGACATCAACTTGGACTTAGAAGAAGAGGTTAGGGGAGAGGTTTTGGCTTAGATAAGAGGTAAGGGGAGTTAACAATTTACATGTATGATTGGTTTGTTTATGTGCAATCTATTGTTTGTTCCACTTTTGGTAAATGTTGTGAAGTTGTGGTGGTTGTTCACATGCATGTCAAGATAGATTATAACCTAACATATAGTGGTTCCATGTAGCGTTATATACTGTGTTGTATGTGTGGTTACAAAGCAGCTTCATATAGTTTTCATATGTAGCTTAGGGTTGTATAGTTCTAAGTGATGTTTTAATCGTATTTAATGCTACACCATTGTTAGGACTTCGACAAGTGTACCAAATCGTTCAAGTAATAAAATGGTAAGATCAGATATCGTTTCCCAAGAAACTCGTGCAACACCAAACAATCGTTTCCAACTAATATAGACTAAAGAATGATTCCATTAAGTGAGATTTAGGTGCAATTACAATAAACATAATGCTTCAATAGTAAAATGAACTTTTGTACCTAAAACACTTAGAAATGGAAAGATTAGAAATGATATGAATTGGTATTATTGGTATATGATTTCACCTACTTCACTCTTATGCAAGTACAAAATACGTCTTCTTCATTAATATGCTAATGTTAATCTACTAACTTACTCAAATCCAATCCCTTGGTAGAGAGAGTCTAGACTTACTTATTAAACTTCAATCCCTTGGAGAACCTAACAAGTTCATTCGCTTTAAGAATTGAGATTTAAGACAACCAAAGGTCCAAGTTCTATTCTTAGAAACAATTTCCTTTAGGTGTTTAATCTAGTTCTAGATTCACACAATATTTTTCAATATCAAGCAAACCAAAAATCATGCTATGGTTGATCAAATCATATCAAGATTTAAGTGAATGAATTAAACACTAACAATCAAACAAAGAAGCTTATAATAATTAAGAACAGTTGCATTTACATAAGAGATTCAGGGTTACATCAATCCCCCATCAAAAATGGAGTTAGCTATCGATTGTCATAAAGAGCTCAAGCTTACAATGGAAGAAAATGGAAGAGGTGGATGTAGAAAGTAGTAGGCCAAGTTTCTCAACCAAGAGGGGGGTGAATTGTTTTTGATTTATAAAAATTGTTCTTTTAAAACTCTTTTCAAAATCTTTGAACCTTTCTTGGAATGAAAGCAAATAAAGAAAGAAAGGAAATGTAAAAGTGAAAGGGTAGAAAGATCAACACCACAATTTATACTGGTTCGACCTCAACTACCTACATTCAGTTTTCTTTCAATTAACCTGAGATTGGAAGGATTCCATTATGTAGATTGAGTTCTATATCAAGAAATACAGTGAAACTCTCTCAATGTACTCTCCTCTCTAACTCCAAATCTACTATAATATACACCCAGAAAGAACAATCATCTTTTTGTCAACCCCTTTTAGATACCACATTGAAAGTAACCAGAACTTCACATGTTCTCTTCCTGGCCTCAACAATAGGGAACCACAATCACAACAGATTGCAAATGATTATGATCTTCCAGAAGAACAACATAATGTGCAGATTGATCAAACTTTGAAAGCAGAACAACTCTTCAAGAATTCTTGATTTGATTTCTTTCCAAATGAAATTCTTCTTGATTTTTGGAAAACAGATGCTCCTACCATTAAGAACTCAACAAACTTTATCAGATATGAAAGTTATGATTCAAAAAGTTGTTTAATGCAAAGACCTATGCGTCTATTTATAGATATAACAACACTAACGCAAATTAATCGATTACATTATTAATGTAATCACTTTAGCAATTAATACTTCCTTAACAAAATTACATTTAACAGATTAATCATTGCATGTAATCGATTATGTAATTAATGTAAGTCATAACATTTAAAAATATGACCGTTATGACTTATCAAAAAACAAGTTTCCAAAGCATACATGTTTTAACCAATTAAGAAAAGAGTTTAATCGGTTAAGCAAATTTGAAAACTTTTTCATTTAAAACTCATCAATGCACTTAGTAATGAAGTATAAGCAAAGACACAAGTTTTAATCGATTATCCACATAATGTAATCGGTTAAAACTAGCAGTTTGCCACAATTAATCATGTATTGATATCAGATGAATTCATACAAATTTTATAAACTGTTTAAACAATTTATTCATCCAGATATACAGGGTGCAAAGAGTTTTATGAATCTTAACCAATGAATATGCATATCATAGATATAATTACATATATAATCACAATGAATATGCATAACATATAGTTCAAGCACAATCAAATATATAAGCAGCAACTTTGCTTAATGTGTGCAAGAAACTATTAAAACATTTATGTTGTTATCTTCATCCAAAACGCATATGGGATATATGGGTTTAGCTTTAACATAGCTCCCCTATCAACAATCTCTCCAATTTTTTATGATGCACAACTAGAAATTGTTTTCCAGTTACTTCTCCCCTTTGGGCATTAGCAAAAAAGAGCAATACCAGTAACACGAAAACAAAGTGCATATAAGAGATACATCAAGAAGTTCTTACAGACCATTTCAAGAATGTGATGTTCCCCCTATCATATTGCAGTAGCACTTTTAAACATTTTGAGTAATAAATTGATACCAGAATCAGAGCTCAAAAGATCATATGAACACAATCTAACAGTATAATCAATGTATCAGAGTATGAATATCATAGTGTATACTGAGTTTAGGATAATCTATCAAGTAGTAACAAATTTAAGAACTTGTATCAGAGTAAAACAATGCTTGATGCGATTATGCTATCAAGTGTAATTTTCAAAATGCTCAATATTATTATGCAGGATATATGAAGCAAGGAGTATAATGAATGCATGATATCAATTTAAACAGTATGTATGATACCAGTAGCAAAATGAATTATATCAGAGTAAATGATTTTGCAACATAAGGTACAATGTTAAAAAATGATGCATATGTAATAGTTTTCAAAATAGTTATGAATCATAATGCAACATATTGAATCCACTAAATGTTTAAGATAAATAAAGAACTGTTATAACATGTTTAGTAGATATGAATCAGTAGAAATGAGTATAAAACCATGTGCTCGACTTTTAATCGATTTCATTGAGAAGATAACTGATTAACTCTGTTGAACAACTTTCATGTTTATGATCAAACTGCACAGTTATGAACATTTAAACCTGTCAAGATCGGTAATAAACCTGCAAACCACAAATTTCTCAACATTGTTGAGTGTTAGTCGAGTAATACAAAGTAGTTGTGGTGCTATTTGAAATATCAAATAAGTATGAAAAGGCAATGAAGTATATGACAGTGAAATAACATATTGCATTCATACATCAAATTCATTCAACCGGATTCAACTAATCAAGGATATGAAAATGAACGTAAGCGTAATATTTCATTCAACTCAGAAAATATCAAAGTAATAGAGTTTAAACGATTAAGGCCTTATGGCCAAAAATTACATTTAACCAAAAAGTATAAACCAAAAAGAAAATCAAATTAGATCACTGTTGAGAGGGTCGCACCTCACACAAAAGTTGATTGCAAAGTTAATGCAGTATAAACTAGGAAGTAACTCCTAGGTCGTCTCTCAAGGACCAATTGTGGTTCAGGTAATAGGTCGAACACATTAGAGGGGGGTTTGTGAAAGGTTTGTGAATGCAATTGAACTAAAAAAAATGAAAATTAAACACAACCGAATATAAATAAAAGCATTAAAATGGAAACTACAACAGATAAATATCCAAACACAATTCAAGCTGTAAAAATGCAACGGTTACACTAAAACATTAAATGCACAATATTGTCATCTATCCTACACATTCACCACCACGAAGAAGAAAATCAATTCAACATATAATATAAAATGTTTTAAGGCAAAAGAAATAAAAGAAAAAAAACTTCTCTAGCGTGACTCATTCATCTATCAAAAGAAATTGGAAGTTGCCATTGCTTCTAAAAAAATACTCCTTGGCCGTGACTCTTCCATTCCATTCAAAAAAAATTGAAATAATTGAAATGCTTCCCTTTATTCCTCTTTGGCCGTGACACCTTCTCTTAAATTACAACTACTACTCCCATTTAGTCTTCATTCTCAAAGAATTAAAAGAAACGCAACAAGTGAGCCACTTCTTCTTCTTTCACGTGAATCACCATCCAAATTAGATCACGTGACAGCAGCAACACCATTTCTCCATGCCAAACCGTGACAGCTATTCTATCTAATCACTCTACTACTATTCTCTAAAGAAAGAAAGGGAGAATTAAATAAAAGCAAGGCTACTAAATTAAGAGTACTTATACCAATTGAAACTGAATAAAGCTTGATAGAAAACGGAAATAAGCTTGGAAGAAAAATGCTACTGAATGAAACACATCAATAAATTTAAGCACCATGAAATGGAATAAAATAAAATAAACAAGGAAGCTGAACATTGATGTAAATGAGAATAAATGTGACAATTGCAATGAAAATGTTGGAAGTGGAAGTAGCTTTTTCGAATAAAGTAAAAGAAAATTCCTTTCCAGCTCCTAGCTAAGACACCCTTTCTCCTACATTCTCCTAAGTGAGAAAAAGAAATGCCTCCTCCAAGTTGGCTGCTCCAACACGTCCCAGCCCAAGAAAAACCGAGTAAATGTGGCGGCTGGAGCACATCTTCTACTTGCCCCCCATCCACCCATCCACCTAGACCTCTCAGCTATGTGCTTCCATTAAAATCAAAGATAAAAACCACCCCAAATCCCACGTGTTGTTGCCCTAATGAACCAGACCCCTTTTCTCCTTTCAGCTGTGTGCCTCTCTTCTCTGTTGGGCCGTGGAATGTTGCTGCCTTCCGTGCACTCCCACCTTTGCTGGACTCAACCCCAAGTTGCTGTTGTGCGTCCTCAAAGCTTGCTGAACTCGTGAAGGCTGCTGGATGCTTCTTCTTTTCTTTGCTGGGCGTGATGTGCAACCGTGAGCTCCAAAGCTGCTGGACTCTTCATTCCATCCAGCACACCCTTTTTCATTGTAGGCGGTGACACCAAAGCTCCAGCCCGTGAGCGTGCACCTCTCCAATTCAAGAAAAACAATATCAATTCCCCTATTTCACGTGTTGGACGTTAGCTGGGCCATGGAATTCTTTTCCCAGCCAACTGGACGCGCTGCTTCTGCTGCCACATGTACGGACGTAGCACTACATCTTTGCTGGACGTCACCCTTTGATTAAAAACAAATGAAATCAGCACTTCCTCATTCCAGCACCACTCTAATTAATTTCCATGGGCCGGGTGTGTTGCTGCCTTTTTCTTTGTGCACACCTCCTTTTCCATTTGAAGCACCCAAAAATGAAATTCACACATCCTCTCATTTTAGCTTAAAATATAATTGATGTGGCATTTCTCTTTAAGTCCCAAAATATTATCCAACAATTTCCCTACAATTAACGATGCAAATAATTAGCTCAAATAATTCAAATTAATTAAAATAAGAATTTTTGGTCAAATTAAGCAAATTAGCAAAAACGGAAAAATATCGAACTTTTAAGCACAATTCCCTGATTAAATCTAGCACAATAAGCTAAGTGAAATTGAGAAAATATTGACTCATCAATCACGTCCCTGATGAGTGCATATTTATGCCCACATTTATGCTTTAAAATTCAAATTTTTTATGGGATAATTGTGCTTAAATGGTTGATTTTAAGTGAATTTGTGATGATGGGAATTGTTGGGTTTAGGAAATAAAGAGACGTAAAAAGTGAGTTTTAGCGCATAAATTATTCTTGGACGTTCTAATGTTTATTTGTGCAGCTGAGAATATAAGTTTTATTGGTCCAAATGGCAATTCAAGGTCCAAAATCAGATTTTATTTGGAAAATTCAGAAGGGGCTAAATTGCAGATAGAAGAAATTTCAGGGCATTTGTGCAATTTTGGAAAGTCAGAAAAGCTAAAAGATAAAATTCAGTTGTTGAATTAATGTAATTTGGGAATATCAACAGAAAATATCTTCCAAATAATGTTATAATTATCTAAATCTTTTAGTTATTTGAAAGATATAAGATAAAAGATTTTGTCAACTGAATATTCAGAGTCCAAGCCCAATCAAGCCCTATATAAAGAGACCCAGGAGGGACTTCACTTCATTCATTCATTCACCACTTCTCTCTCTCTTATTTCATCTTGTATTCAACTCCATTCATGGAGAGCTAAGCATCTAAGGCTATTATGCTGTAATTCCATTATGGATTCTAAGGTTAGATTGAGTTAATGCAATTGTTTATTTTGATTATTGATTTAAGTTATTCTCTCTCTATGTCTTTCATCTCTCTATCAAATTAAAAGCAAAGATTTTTGCATCATAATGTGTTTGAATCTACATGCATATTGATTATATGAGTTCTAGGGTTTCTAAGTTTAATTGAGAATCTACTTTGATTTAATTTAGGAACTTTCATATGATTAAATGATTTTACTATCAATTGAGAATGTACTTTGATTGATTAGTAATAATTTCAACTATAATCAATTGAGAATTTACTTTGATTGATTAGCTTTTAATTTGGTTAGGAGATTTAAGAATAGACATGATTAAGCATAATAGAATTTGATTGAGAATGTACTTTGGTTGAATTTATTGTGAATAATCTAGTAAGGTTTTGCATTTGATTGAGAATTTACTTTGGTTAAGTGCATGATCGCCCTGAAATTAATTAAGAATGTACTTTAATTAATTTGAAACTTAAATAATAATCAATTGAACAATTATCTGTGAATAACCGATGATGAATCTATCTTGGAAAAGGAGTGGAATTAGCCTATTTCATCATAACTGTTTTTAAGTTTCTTATTTATTCTTTCTTCAACCATTACTTTTATTCATAAGCATTGCATAACATTCATAAGAGTCAGATATTCGAAAGCAATTCCGTGTTCGTTGGGAGACGACTCAGGGTTACGTTAACCCTATCTACTTTCTTAAATACTACTTGGCAATACTGAAGTTGCCTTGAAAAGTAGTATTAATTTGATAGCCTCAATGACAACGTATCAAATTTGGCGTCGTTGTCGGGGAATACGGTTAGTATTTTGAATATTTTGATTCTTATTTTTACTTTTATTTTTATTTTTATTTTTTTTTATTTTTTTTATTTTTATTTAACGCACATACATTTAATTTAATTTGAGTTATTTTGTAGTCTTTAGTCATTCTTGTTTTAGCAAAAATCTTTGTTCTGAGTCATTTTATTCCATATTTGCATTTGGATCAAAAGAATGAGTAGCACTAGACATAGATCAATCATCTAGACATTACTTTGTCATGGACATGCAAATGAAATCACTCTATTCTTCACACATAAGTTGACCTTTTTGAATTCCCAAGAAAAAAAAATATGAAAGATTACACTCAAGTCAATATGTATCTATTCCTCTCCAACTCTCTCAAGTGTTTTTGGCTTGTGTTTACACTCAAGTCAATATGTATCTATTCCTCTCCAGCCTTGTTACCTTAAGCATATTTTCAAAGATGCCTGTAGCCCAATCAATTTGTATATTTTCCTTGAGGGCATGAAGCAAACAAAGATCCTCTGTCGTTACTTGAGCGTGATTACTGCTCCTTGGCTGAAGAATCCATGTAATAATGAAGGCACAAAGATGATCATCCTTTTCCATTCCACCAGTTTTATAGTGCAAGTAATCCCTTGGTTCGTTTGGATTTCTAAGGCTATCCTAATACACAAAAAAATTGTGAAATCCATCAATTCCAAGATGACATTTCTAACCTTCAGGTCGGAATCCTGCTATGGTGGTCCATACATCATCAGTCAGCTTAGTGTCCACTCATTTAACTCTGGACAACAATGTTCCATCATTGATCTTCAAGTTTGAATAGAAAACTTTCACAAGCTCAAGATACCATGGATCAGTCATTTCAACAAATGTCTTCAATCCCTGCCTTTTAAGTCAATCTTAAAATGCAAAACCTTCTCTCCTAAAGAAGTTTATTTGTGTGTATTTGTGTGGAATGATTTTCCTTAATCTCCAACGGTCAATAGAATTTGCCTGAGCTTCATCATTACTGATCCAACCATCTAGATTGGGACCTCGATATACATTTCTTCGCCCGAGTGTCTTGATTTGCTTCCTCTGAGAAAAGGACGCCATTTCACAAAATTTGATGAGTGATTTGAAGAAGAATAACTTTGAGATAGAGTATATGAGTGATTCAGAGCGAAAGTGTGAAGAACGATTTAACCGATTAGGGTTTTAGTTGAATGGTTTAAGTTTGGAGGGAAACCCAAATTCAAATTTCAAAATCACTAAGTTTAATTGATTACATTACTTATATAATGTTAAGACCTTGGCAAATGTACCGAATCGTATCAAGTAATAATAAAAGGTAAGACCACGTATCATTTTCCAAGAGACTCTCGACACTAAACAATCATGTAATTACTTAACTAATTAAGACTTTGAAGAACAATTTAGAGTTTTTAAATGTAAAAATAAGAAAGTAAATAGGAATTCAATTTTTGATCAATTGAAGAGAAACGCAAAAGTTAATGATGATGTTGGTATTATGCGATGAAGATCTTGTTGGGGTTTAGATTTCACCTAATCACTCTCATGCATATAAGAATTCTTCTTCTTTATTAATTGTCAATGTCACTTTCTAAATTACTTAGAACCCGATGTCTCGGCGAAAGAATCCTATCCTTAATTACTAGACCACAATGTCTTGCATCCCTAATAATTAATTTTGCATTACGAACGGAAGCTTAAGACAACCAAGTGTTCTATCCCTATGTCTAGGCAATAGTTCCCTTGGGAGAAATTCCCTAGTTCTAGGTTTCCAGGTATTTGTCAATAACAAAGAAAATAAAAAATCATGCCATGAATGAGTGAAACATAACAAGCATAAAGCAAAGGAGAATAACCCTAACAATTAATGAAAGAAGCATATATAAATCAAAATCAATTCAAATACATGAGAGTTTAGATGTTACATCTTCCCCAACAACAAATGAATTTAGTTCCCCCTTGTCATGGAGAAACTAGATGTACAATGGAATGAGAATGAAAGATAAACCCTAAAAACCGAAGAGGAGAGCTTCAGCATCCAATTGTGCCTGTAGAGAGCTGAAAAAGTCTAAATTTCCTTCCCTTCTGTCAAAAGATACCCCCTCTAGGACGTGCAAGTCCTTATATACAGCTGAATTGGATCATGGGCCAACGTCGCTAGCGTTAAATGCCCCTACTTAGGGCGCCCAGGCGAGCTTGCGAGAGAAGTGGCGCTTAGCGCCCCAAGAAGGGTGCCCAGGCGTGAAACGGTACTTGAAGATTGGCGCTCAGCATCCCTGAAAGGGCGCTCAGGCATGAATGCAAGACATCCTACGCTGAGGGCCCCAAAAAAGGGCGCCCAAGCGTCCTGCGACCTTCTGCAACCTTCTCTTCTGGTACTCTTTCTGTCCTTTCTGGGTTTCAACTTCTTGATATTTTAACTCCTCTTCCAATTTATCCCAATTTCCTACAAAATTAAGGGAATTTAGTGATAAAATCCTCAAGTATAACCTCAACTCTCTTATTCACAAAAATAAGCTAAAAACAAGAGAACAAGCAAGTTTCTAAGTCAAAAGAGGTTCATTTATCATCAAAATTGAATCCAAAATAACGGTGAAATCAACTGTTATCACAACCCCAAACTTGAAACTTTGCTTGTCCTCAAGCAAAACAAAACCTGGCTTAACAACATAACCAAACTACAATGGTCTAACACACCAAAAAGCATTTTTTCTCTAGGACAAGTAAATCACTCGTGTATTCTCCTCATAGAAAGATTAGTCAAGATATAACAATGCTTTAACCAATCAAGCTCAACTATGGTGCTTACATAATCAAAACATACACAATAGATGCCAAATTCATTAACAATTAGCAACCAAGCAAGAATGTTATCATAAAGTGCATGGAACAATTCCTCACACAAGATAGTGTTTCACTCTAACTCAAAGGTGTATAGTGAGGTGCCACTCTTACACTCTACCATCACAATGTCACAAGAATCAACGTTTCCTTTCATTTAAACACATCAAACACACTCACAAGAAAGTTATCATCACAAGGACTTTTTCTAGGCTTGTAACATGGCCGGGCTAAGAAGAAAATTGGTTTTTCTAGACAACAAAATTCCTTGAGTTAAGAGAGTGAACAATTTACTTCATGATATAACATTAATCTCTCTTTATCCTTGTTTAGATTGTTGATAGGGGGAGCACAGGTTTAGCTTAACCCACAATCTCAGTAATATCTGAGTTTTTGATGATGACAACACATAATTAATAGCACATGTATATTTTGTGTTACATGTTCCATGTTTACATGTTATATGCTTTTCTTTATTGTGTTTAATCTGTTAAAGCATATATGAGATCATGTTTGAGCATGATTGTGTTGTTCATTGCATATCACTGTATTACATATGTGTTTTTATATGTGAATGCATGACATATGATGTTGAAAAGGAAAACCACAAGCACTTATGTTGAACTTTAAATGAGTGGCAAAACAATAGTTTTAAGTTGATTTCATTATGGGGTGAATCGATTAAAACTCGTGTCTTTGCACAAACTATTTTGAAGTGTGCTATGAGATTTTTTCAAAGGGAAAGTTTTTCAAAACTATGCTTAACACTGTTGCATAATTTATTGCATGTGTGCTGTATTTGATTAAGTTAGTTATTGTTTTGAAATTTTGTTAATGCTTGACATAACTGTCTAATGATCATATTTTTAATTGTGTTGACCAAGCATTAAATGTTAGTCAACTGCATTAATTGAAAATTCAATTAATTGTCGTGATTGCTGCTAACTGTTATACCATAATTGTTGTATTCGAATGCATTAGTAACTAAGTCGATTAAAATGCGTTTGAGATGAGTTATTCTATAAATTGACACATATTTGATTTCTGTAAGAACTTTTGGAATTCTAACATTTTCATATATTTTTGCAGAAATTTGTGATCTTACAAAAAAAGGAAAAAAGCTCCAAGAAACAAGAGTGACCGTGTGATCAACTACTTGTGATTTCTTGAAGAGCAAGACTGCTGTGTTTTTCAAAGGTTGATCAACTTGCACATTTGGGTGTCATTGAGAGATTAGATTCTACAATCTTTTGAAGATTGGTTTGAGGTTCCCTGTTGTGATTACAAGACGAAGAGCGTGCGACGTTCTTGGCTTTGAGAGTGTCTCAAAGGGTTTAAACAGCAGAAGAGTGGATTCTTGTTGCTGGTCTTGTTGTGTACTGCCTATATTTTGATTTAAGGGTTAGAGAGGTGTTTGATATTTTTAACGTGTGATCGCTATAAAAGCCTTGTTGTAAAAACCTTGATCATTATAGTGCATTGACTTCCTGTGGTTGGAAGGAGACTGGATGTAGGCTTGGCCGAACCAGTATGAAAGCACAGTGCTTGAATTTTCTCATCCCTACTATCTTTATTAAATCTATTACGTTTTGCATTCATTCGATTAAGTTTTTGCTGCATTGAAAATCTTTTACCTTGCGATTCAAGAAAAGTATCAAGGCATCATTTTTCTGAAAAAGATTTTTAAAAGATTTTATTTTTACATTTCACCAATTGGTAGAAATCCATTTAGGGCATTCCATTCAAAGGAGTATAAACTTAATCTAAGGCTAAGAAAGGGAAGTTAAGAAGGAGTTTTAAAGACTCTTTCTTAATTTTCTTTCTCTAAGTCTTAGAGGGATTCTCTAAAATACTTATATTGTTGTTTTGTAGGGTCTAATAAGGCTTGGAGATTGTTAAGATGTCGACAAGTGTACCGAATCGTATCAAGTAATATTGTTCTCAATTTGATGTAACCGGCTCCCAATGAGCACTCTCACGAGTGAGAGGATGAGTCATATTGTTCTCAATGTAGAAATCAGCATGAGAACCATAATCAGAATAACATACATAAGGAGAATCATAATTATAGCCACAGGCAGAAGAAGCACTATTCGTATAACCAAAATAGGTATACATGGTGAAAGAAGGGGAAAAAGAAGAATGCAGTAAAAATATACAACTAAAGCTATCTAAATGCAACACACATGACAACACACATAAAACACAGTCACAACACAAAACACAAGACAGAACACAACACAAGACAAAACAGAACAACACACACTAACACAACAAAAACCCTAAGACCGAACCGTTGGTCCTCGGCAACGGTGCCAAAATTTAATTTGATGTGCAAATAAGAATGCAATATAGTACTAGGAAGTGACTCCTAGGTCGTCTCTCAAGGACCAAATGTGGTTCGAGACTTAGGTCAAACACGTAGTGGGGGGGTTTTGGAAATGTTTTCGCAAGGAAAATTAAACTAAATTAAAAATGGAAATTAAAGACAACCAAAAAAAATGGAAAGCAATAAGGTTAATGAAATCAGAAAACCAAACGGTGCTATGAAGGATCTAACGCTCTAAAGTAGTGACCGAACGATGAGAGGCAAATTGAATAGCAGATGTAAAAGCCGAACGGTCCTTCACAAGGTCGAACGATCCCGTTTACAATGCCGAACGGTTCCAACAACAAGTGTGTTAGAGACCGAACGGTTCTGCTCACAAGGTCGAACGGTCTTGACGAGGAAACCGAACGGTATGAAGACAACAAGCAATTGAAGTGAGAATGGATAACTAAATAGGAAAAAAATGAGGACAAGCCGAGCGGTCTCTAACAATGAGACATGTTAGAGATCGAACGGTATCAGTAAACAAAAACAAACGGTGTGCAGTAAAGTCAGAAACAGTAAACGTACAAAATTCAAAACGCAGCAGAAATTTCAAATGTGAAATGCACCAGAAACAGAAACATAATTAACGAAGGGATCCGAAATGTAAATTCACAAACGAGAAGAACTTGGAGAACGTAATTGAATAGTGAAAACTGAATGGCAGAAGCAAACAACTAGATAAAAGGGAATGAAGATGAAAAGTGCATTGCAAAAAACGTAAACGAAGAAGAAACTTGAGTGCAGCAACAAATTCAACCATGAAATTGTAAAGAGAATGAGTTCAATGGATAAAAAGTAAAGAAAACAACACCTAAACCTCCCCCAAGGGGGAGGAAGAAGAAGAAGCTCCCCCAAAAATCTAGAACCCTAGCAGAGAACGTAAAGTGGCGGAGGGAGAAGTTTTCAAGTGAAACTGATTTTGGGTTATATAGACCCCAAAAGACCAAACTACCCTTCTAATGGGCTTGTCTTACAAAATGACCTTAAATTTGGGCCCAAAGTCCTAAGGTTTGACCCAATGGTATTCTAAAACGAAATTAGACTCTAACATTGACGTGGCCACACTCTTGAAGTCCCAGAATATGCTTCCAACACTGCTGCTAAGTTCCTCTGGTCACCTCATCTGACCGATTGATCATGAAGAGATCAGACCGGTCAGTTCAGCGAGGCTCTGCAGGCTCAGGAACTTATTCGTGCAGACTTCATCAGACCTTTCGGTCATGAAGGGCTCAAACAAGTTGTATGTCGTTCGGTCATCAAGCTCTGCATGTTTTTCTGACCATTCGGTGCAACACTATGATAAACAAATTTTTAATCCCCGAAAACGGAGTCTAAAACTTGTTAAGACCTCGGCAAGTGTAACCGAATCGCATTAAGTAATAATAAATGGTAAGACCAAGTATCGTTTCTCAAGAGACTCGCGACACTAAACAGTTATGTGATTACTCAACTAATTAAGACTCTAAAGAAATATTTTGGGGTTTTGAATGCAAATGCAATAAAATAAACATGATTGCAATTTAATCAATTGAGGCTAAACACAAGAATGAATGAATGAAGTTGATGATATTGTTGTTGGGGTTTAGATTTCACCTAATTTACTCTCATGTATTGATGAATTCGTCTTTCTTCATTAAAGTTAATGCCACTTTCTAAATTACCTTAAACCCAATGTCTTGGTGAAGAAAGCCTACTCACAATTACTAGTTTACAATGTCTTGTCTCCCTAGCAATTATTCATGCATTATTTCGCACAGAAGCTTGAAGGCAACCAACCATCATATTCCTATGTCTAGGTTTATACTACTATTGGGAGAATTCCCCAGATCGTGATTTGTAAGATATCTCTCAATAACAATCCTAGGGAGAGAAGAAAAGAGTTGTCACATCCCAAAATTGTCCAACCCTAGGAGTACGAAATCTTCTATTACTTACAAATCATAAGATTTATGCCATACATGAATAAAACATCACAAGCATTTGAGCAAAGAAGAATATCTCAAACAATGAATGAAAGAAGCATATATGAATAATAAGAATCAATTCAAATACAAGAGAGTTTAAGAGGTTACATCTTTTCCAACAACAAATAAGGTTTAGTTTCTCATCGTCATGGAAGAACTAGATGAATAATGGAATGAAAGAATGAAAGAATGAAAGAGATAGAAAAACCCTAGAAAGAGAAGAGGAGAGCCGTCACCATCCCCAAATCTACCCCCAAGGGGTGAAAAGTGTGTTTATGTACTTAAGCCATCAAAAGATACCAAACCTAGGACGTGCAAGTCCTTAAATAGAACATAAAAATAATAGAAAATCGGTCCAAGCCCATAAAAATAACAGAAAACAGGTCCAAACCCACTTAAAATGGTGCTTAGTGGAATTTGGCTCTCAGTGGTAAGTGCAGCATTGGTGCTCAGCGGAATTTGATGCTCAACGGTGATTTCAGCACTTCAAAACTAACGCTCAGTGGAAATTACCGCTCAGTGCAACTTTTTCTGCACTCTAGTTGACTTTTATGCATTCTGGTTGGCTAGTTGACTTTTCTGGTTGACTGGTTGACTTTTCTGGTTCTGATTGACTTTTCTACATTCCAACCATTTGGTACTTTAACTCTTCTTTCAAATCAATCCAATAACCTACAAAATCAAAGGAATCTAGCACAAAACCATTAAATTCACCTTCAACTCTCTTATTCACAAAACTAAAGCAAAAACATGAGTTAAAGTAAGTTTCTAAGTCAAAAAGGGTTGATTGATTATCAAAATTAAGTATAAAAATAATGATTTTTCAACCGTTATCACAACCCCAAACTTGAAACTTTGCTTGTCCTCAAGCAAAATGTAACTTGGCTTAAACAAAATACTCATACTACAATGGTTTAGCAAACGAAAAAGAATTTTCCATTAGGACAAGTAAATCACTCATGAATGCTCATCATAGAAAGATTAGTCAAGATATAATGATGCTTTAGCCAATCAAGCTTCAACTATGGTGCTCACATAATCAAGACATACGCAACAAATGCAAGCCTCATCAACAACCAAGCAAGAATGTTATCATAAAGTGCATGGAACTATTCCTCACCAAAAATAGTGTTTCACTCAAGCACTCAAAAGTATTTCACTCAAGCACTCAAAAGTGTTTCACTCAACTCAAAGGTATATAGTGAGGTGACACTCTTACACTCTACTATAACAATGTCACATGAATCAACTTTGTCTTTCATTTAACCACATATCAAACACATTTACAAGCAAGTTATCATCACAAGGGCTTTTCAAGGCTTGTATTGAGGCTGGGCTAAGAAGAAAAGTGGTTTTTCTAGACAACAAAATTCCTTGAGTTAAAAGAGTGCATAATTCATTCATTCACATTAACAATAATCTCTCTTTCTCCTTTTTTATGTGAGAAACCAATATTCAACTCATTCCCAAACTTTACTTGTATTGAGCTTAACCTTTTCTTTTCTCTCTTTTGCTTTTTGCTTTTCCCCAATGCTCTTTAATGAATTTCACAAAGTTCTTTTTGGTTTCTCACCACCCCAAACTTGAACCGTTCTCCATTACCACAAAACATACTCTACATAACTTAAGGTGAGGATTTCAAAAAGGGTTTTTCCACTTTTCAAATTTAGGCTCAAGGTGCAAAGGATAAAGAGAAACATTGTTCTTTTTTGGGTTCACCTATTGGCATTGGCTCTAAGGGAGAAGAAAACATGGTATTGATCATATGTAACAAGAATGCAAGTGGTTCAATCATAGAAAATTAGGCAAAATCAATCATGCTTCCAAAGTAATAGTATTCAATCAATCAAACTCTGGAGCCCAATCTCTCACAGTTTAACTCAAGTTCCAATTTTTTAAACATCCTGCCTAACATCACAACTGAAATCATGCATCTATTTTTAACAATACTATGAGCAACCACCATCTATGCTTAAAAGCCTCACCAATCATTAACTTACATCATAAAACAATAGAGCAAACACAAGAATATTACTCATCACAAACAATTTATCACATCTTACCAAACCATTGCAGCACAACTCATTAAACCAAGTACATAAGCAAAAATAAAAATAAAACAAAATTCAAATAAAATAAAGCAAAAACATAAAAATCCTGATCCAGCAGTATCCATCAATAGATGCTGTCAGTAACATCCATCAGTAGATGTCTAGTAGCATAGCATCCATCAGTAGATGCTAATCCTTCTCATCAGCATCCATCAGTAGATGCTAATCTTTCTCCTCTTCATCGGCATCCATCAGTAGACGCCTTCAGTAGCATCTATCAGTAGACGCTATCATTCATCACCCTCATCACAGCAGCATCCATCAGTAGATGCTATCATTCCTGCAAAGTAAATTCAAATCCAAAAGAAAAAGTCAGAAATTGGTTTGCCTCCCAATAAGCACTTGTTTAACGTCCCGAGCCTGACTCAAAGTCCTCCAGCATCCTTCAGTAGACGCATATCTTTATCACCAACACCCATCAGTAGGTGTATATAAACATAGTATCCTTTAGTAGATACTCTTCCACTAACATCCATCAGTAGATGCAAATCCTTTTCATCAACACTCATCAGTAAGTGTCTGATAGCATAGTATCCTTCAGTAGATACTCAATCACCTAGCATCCATCAGTAGATGTTGTGCTTCTTCTCTTGATGATCTTTTGCTCCTAGTATAGATTTTTGAATTTGATCCTGCAAACACTAAAGAACACTGCACAACACCCAATTAGCACAAATAGATAAAAAAGTAAAAAAAGAAAAAAATGAAGAGATAGAAAGATAAAAAGGATAAATAGATAAAAATATAGAAACATAGAAAGATAGAAGGATAGAAAGAAAAATAATAAAAAGATATAAGAAAGATAGAAGGATAAAAAGATAGAAAGAAAAAATAAAAAAGTCAAAAGATAAAAAGATAAAAGTATATAAAAATAAAAATAAAAAGATAAACAGAAAAAGATAAACAAAACTAAAAAGAAAAAAAATAAAAAGATAAAAAAGAAAAAGAGAAAAAGATAAAAAGATAAAAATAAAAAATAAAAAGAGAAAAAGATAAAAGGATGAAAATATAGAAAGATAGAAAGATAAAAAGACAAAAAGAAGAAAAAACAAAAATATAATAAGATAGAAAGATGAAAAGATAAAAAGATAAGATAGAAAGATGAAAAGATAGAAAGATATAAAGAAAATTAAAATAAAGTATAATCGGTTAAGAATCACACAAATAGAATAGTTATACCACGAGTCCTCGCCAACGGTGCCAAAAACTTGATAAACAAATTTTTAATCCCCAAAAACAAAGTCAAAAGCTTATTAAGACCTCAGTAAGTGTAACCGAATCGCATCAAGTAATAATAAATGGTAAGACCAAGTATCGTTCTCCAAGATACTCACGACACTAAACAATTATGTGATTACTCAACTAATTAAGACTCTAAAGAAATATTTTGGGGTTTTTGAATGCAAATGCAATAAAATAAACATGAATGCAATTTGATCAATTGAGGCTAAACACAAGTATGAATGAATGAAGTTGATGATATTGTTGTTGGGGTTTAGATTTCACCTAATTTACTCTCATGTATTTATGAATTCGTCTTTCTTCATTAATATTAATGTCACTTTCTAAATTACCTTAAACTCAATGTCTTGGTGAAGAAAGCCTACTCATAATTACTAGTTTACAATGTCTTGTCTCCCTAGCAATTATTCATGCATTATTTCGCACAGAAGCTTGAAGGCAACCAACCATCATATTCCTATGTCTAGGTTTATACTACTATTGGGAGAATTCCCCAGATCGTGATTTGTAAGATATCTCTCAATAACAATCCTAGGGAGAGAAGAGAAGAGCTGTCACATCCCCAAATCGTCCAACCCTAGGAGTACGAAATCTTCTGATACTTACAAATCATAAGATTTATGCCATACATGAATAAAACATC
The DNA here is from genome assembly GCF_029865625.1 of Vigna umbellata. Classification (NCBI taxonomy): domain Eukaryota; kingdom Viridiplantae; phylum Streptophyta; class Magnoliopsida; order Fabales; family Fabaceae; genus Vigna; species Vigna umbellata. Next base: position 3,520,282 of record NC_142173.1, read on the forward strand.
GCAAACATTTGAGCAAAGAAGAATATCTCTAACAATTAATGAAAGAAGCATAGACGAATAATAAGAATCAATTCAAATACAAGAGAGTTTAAGAGGTTACATTTTTCCCAACAACAAATAAGGTTTAGTTCCTCATCGTCATGGAAGAACTAGATGAATAATGGAATGAAAGAATGAAAGGGATAGAAAAACCCTAGAAAGAGAAGAGGGGAGCCGTCACCATCTCCACATCTACCCCCAAGGGGTGAAAAGTGTGTTTATGTGCTTAAGCCATCAAAAGATACAAAACCTAGGACGTGCAAGTCCTTAAATAGAACATACAAATAACAGAAAACCGGTCCAAGCCCATAAAAATAACAGAAAATAGGTCCAAGCCCACTTAAAATTGCGCTCAACAGAATTTGGCGCTCAACGGTAAGTGTGGCACTGGTGTTCAGCGAAATTTGGCGCTCAACAGTGATTTTCGCACTTCAAAACTACTGATCAACGCAACTTTTTCTGCACTCTGGTTGACTTTTCTGCATTATGGTTGGCTGGTTGACTTTTCTGGTTGACTAGTTGACTTTTTTGGTTTCTGATTGACTTTTCTGCATTCCAACCATTCGGTACTTTAACTCTTGTTTCAAATCAATCCAATAACCTATAAAATCAAAGGAATCTAGCACAAAACCATTAAATTCACCTTCAACTCTCTTATTCACAAAACTAAAGCAAAAACATGAGTTAAAGCAAGTTTCTAAGTCAAAAAGGGTTGATTGATTATTAAAATTAAGTATAAAAATAACGGTTTTTCAACCGTTATCACACTGCTCAGACCGTTCGATTCTCTGGTGCTCACCCATTCAGTGCAGTGTTCAGCAGATCGTTCGGTGTAGGATTCCATAAATCGTTCGGTGCATGATTTAGCAGACCGTACGGTCATCAGACAATAATTGATTGTCGTTCGGTCATTATTGCTCAATTATTCATTGCAAGCTTTAACAGACCGTTCGGTCACAACTTTGTGAGACCACTCGGTTCGTAGTGCTAGGCCATTTGGTGCAGGCTTGCAATAAACTATTCGGTATTGTACAATATGTTCAGACCCTTTTCTCAACCTTCTAAAAGTGGTTGTCCTGCAAATAGTAATTAAAATAATTAAGCCTAAATAATTCAAATTAATTTAAAATAAGAATTAGTCTTGAAATTAAGCCCAAATAGTGAAAATGCAACAATAATTGAGAATTAAGCACAATTCACTAACAAAGTATGGTGTGGAAAGCTAAGTGTACAGTGAAAAGTGGTGACTCATCAAAATAGACCACACTTAGTCTTTTGCACTCTTGGGCAAAATCAAGACGCAGAACAAGAAATCATTCTAAACACATCAAGAGTTTGACACAACCTTTAGGAAACAAAAAGAAAAAGATACCAAAGACACAAATCAAATTTACACAATCCTCAATGATCCTAGAAAAAGATAAGGAATAGACAACATCCTTCACACAGATACTCAGAGAATGCAAATACTCATAGAACTCATCCAAGCAATTCTAAAACATGGCAAAATAATCAATTAGCTCAAGAGGTGAATCCAAAAGCAACAAAACCTCACAGATGCACTATCGTGTTTCTCTCAAGTGTATAAGGTAAGCAATGTTAACTCAATGCACTCAAGAAAGCAAACACAAACAGAATTGGCAAGCCTCTAATATCAACACTCAAAACATATGCATGTTCAAATCAAAAGGTCTTTTATGGATGAAATGGGGCCAAGGACAAGGGAGGATAACATATGGATGAGAAACTATAAACCAAAAGAAATAGAGGAGCAATGGGGAACAAGTGTAAACACAGTTAAATCACACCGAAAACCTCTAATTCAATCCTCTTCTTGACTCCATTATTCACAAATTTTTTATTTTTCTCATTTTTCTCTATCTATTTTTTTCTTTTCTCATCTTGTCTCTTTTATTTTCTCTCTTTTTAGGACACAATTGTAAGAGACAAGATACACAACAAATTTACAAAAACAAAACAAGAAGAGGAACCAACTAGCCAATTCATCAAAATCCCGAGAAAGACCACACTTGTTCCCAAAACACTTCCAAAGCTCCAAAATACCCTAAGGTTAAGGTAATCATGGTTTTTGACTTAGGGCTAGTGTATGAGCTTCAAAACAAAGAAAAAGGGAAATCATAGGCTCAAAGGGGTTATCAAAGGATCAAAACAAGGTAAGATTATTTGGCTAGAGAGGCTCAAGAACAAAATTGCCTTTATCACTTCCAAACATGCATATCCATCAAGAGTTATAAAAAAAAGTCAAGCCAAGGCATATGTGCAAGCAATCAAGAGTCATATCACACAAGAAAGAACATAAAGTGGCTCAAATCTCACACAAGGTAATTGCCAGAATCAAATCAACCTCTCAAACATCATAATCATCTTCCGAGGCAAAGAAAAGCAAGGATTTCAAACCATAAGAGTATCAATGAAGTGAAGGACACATCTACAACCTAATCAAAGTCCATAAATAAAGAGAATCTGCAAAACTGTACAGAAGACACAATAAATAAACAACCTAGAAAAGAAAAAATTTAACAAAGAAAAAAAAACTAACAAAGAAAAATCAAAATCTCCCCCAATAGACCATACTTAAACTACACAGTGTCCTCAATGTGTCATAAGCATAAGATCAGAAATTAGAACAGTGAACAGATCATGGACAAGTGCAATAAAAGTAGAGAAAAAGGGAGAAGGGAAAAAGAAAACTCCCCTGGTCATGGTGGCAGTTGCCAATTTGGGACTATATCAGGGAGATGTTTTCCACCATAAGATCCAGCAAGGAAGTTTTGAGGAAGAATTGCTTCATCCTCCAAATTTGATGTAGCAGGGAAATGTCTTCCACAACTGGATCTAAGAAGGAAGGATTGTTGATGAACGGGTTCACCCGGTGCCTATTAATCTTCAAGTTGTTTTGTAAGCTCGCACCTTTGTCTTCCACTTTGGGTGTTTGCTGGTCAAATTCATGTGTACCTCCTACAATAAGGTTAGTGCATGGTGGCTCCAAAGAATCTATAAGCAGTGGTACAACACCCAATCCCAATGTATCAAACTGAACCTCAAATATACTCTTACAACATGAATCAATTTCAAATTTAGAAGCAATATCAAGCACAGGCTCATATTCATGTTCAGTGCATGGAGAATAAACATTTAGATGTGATAGCAATAAGTGGTTCTCATCATATAGAGAGGGAGAATTAAAAACATGCTCATCAACAATATAATCATCAACATACCTATCAATAGCATAATCAATCTGAGGTATGTTTACCTCCACTTCCCTAGAGGTGGCTAAAGTGGTGGAAGATGAAGTTGGTCTACCTGGCTCAAAAGTGTTGCTTAGACCTGCCTGGTCCTCCAATTCTTCATCAGTCTCCTTAGGTGCAAGAGTAGAGTCATAGGAAGATGGGAAAGTAGGTGGCACGGTGAGTACATGACTCTGGTTCCCATCTCCTAGGTCAATGGCACTAACATCATCTCGAATCTAAATAGTCTGAATTGGTAACTCTGAATCTTGAGACTGTTCCTCCGTGAGTTGAGTGGCCATTTGCCCGATCTGGTCATTCAAGATTTGAATTGAGGCTCTGGTCTCTTGCATGAACTGAATGTTCTACATGGCCATCTGCCTCAATAACTCCTCCAATGTAGGCTCAGAAGTAGAAGGTTGAGGAGCTATTTGGGTAGGAGCATCATGTTGCTGATTCTGGTATGGCTGGACTAGTGTAGGAGGCATGCAAGAATTCTGGAATGGTGGTTCTTAATATTTATATTACTGCCGTGGAGTACCATACCATCCCAAGTTAGGATCATTCCATCTAGTATCGTTGCTATAACCATACTGATCAAAATAATGTTGAGTAGGGAAGAACTCATCCAAGAACAGTCGCTTAAAATCTTCCCATAAATCGATATATCCTGGAGTAAGACCATAAAGCCATTCCCTTGCTGCTCCTTGTAATGAGTGCGAAAATGCCTTTAAGATCATGTAATCGTCCGGGACATGTGAAGGTTTCATTGAAGAGCAAAAGATGTGGAACTCCTCCAAATGTTTATGTGGGCATTCACCTGCAAAACCATGAAACTTAGGCAGCCAATGTATCAGTCCAGTGGTGAGAACGCAATGAACTTCATCCTCATTTGATGTAATCGGCTCCCAATGAGCACTCTCACGAGTGGGAGGATGAGTCATATTGTTCTCAACATAGAGATCAACATAAGAACCATAATCAGAGTAACATACATAAAGAGAATCATAATTATAGGCACAGGCAGAAGAAACACTATTCGTGTAACCAAAATAGGTAGACATGGTGAAAGAAGGGGAAAAGGAATAATGCAGTAAAAATATGCAACTAAAGTTATCTAAATGCAACACACATGACAGCACACACAAAACACACTCACAACACAAAATACAAGACAAAACACAACACAACACAAAACAGAACAACACACCGTAACACAACAAAAGACCTAAGACCGAATTGTTGGTCCTCGACAACGGTGCAAAAATTTCATGAATGTCGCACCCCATGCAAATTTGATGTGCAAATAAGAATGCAGTATAGTACTAGGAAGTGACTCCTAGGTCGTCTCTCAAGGACCAAATGTGGTTCGAGACTTAGGTCAAACACGTAGTGGGAGGGTTTTGGAAGTGCTTTCGCAAGGAAAATTAAACTAAATTAAAACTGGAAATTAAAGTCAACCAAAGAAATGGAAAGCATTAAGGTTAATGAAATTAGAAAACTGAACGGTGATATGAAGGACCGAACGGTCTAAAGCAGTGACCGAACGATGGGAGGTAAATTGAATAGCAGAAGTAAAAGCCGAACGGTCCTTCATAAGGTCGAACGATCCTGTTCACAATGCCGAACGATTCCAACAACAAGTGTGTTAGAGACCGAACGGTTCTGCTCACAAGGCCGAACGGTCCTGACGAGGAAATCGAACGGTACGAAGACAATAAGCAATGGAAATGAGAATAGAAAACTAAACAGGAAACAAACGAAGACAAGCCAAACGGTCTCTAACAATGAGACATGTTAGAGATCGAACGACATCAATAAAAAAAATAATGGTGTGTAGTAAAGTCAGAAACAGTAAACGTGCAGAATTCCAAACGCAGCAGAAATAATAGCAAAAACGAAATAGCATAGTAGAAACAAAACTTAATTAACAAAACGTGAAATTTCAAATGAGAAATGCACCAGAAATAGAAACGTAATTAACGAAGGGATCCAAAATGTAAATTCACAAACGAGAAGAACTTGGAGAACGCAATTGAAAAGTGAAAACTGAATGGCAGAAGAAAACAACTAGATAAAAGGGAATGAAGATGAAAAGTGCATTGTAGAAAACGTAAATGAAGAAGAAACTTGAGTGAGTTCAACCATGGAATTGTAAAGAGAATGAGTTCAATGCATAAAAAGTAAAGAAAGCAACACCTAAACCTCCCCCAAGGGGGAGGAAGAAGAAGAAGCTCCCCCAAAAAGCTGAAACCCTGGCAGAGAACGTAAAGTGGCGGAGGGAGAAGTTTTCAAGTGAAACTGATTTTGGGGTATACAGACCCGAAAAGACCAAACTGCCCTTCTAATGGGCTTGTCCTAAAAAATGACCTAAAATTTGGGCCTAAAGTTCTAAGGTTTGACCCAATGGCATTCTAAAACGAAATTAGACTCTAACACTAACGTGGCCACACTCTTGAAGTCCCATGTGCTTCCAACACTACTGCTAAGTTCCTCTGGTCACCTCATCTGACCGATCGATCATTAAGAGATCAGACCGTTCGATCATGACGGGCTTAGACAAGTTGTATGTCGTTCGGTCATCAAGTTCTGCATGTTTCTCTGACCATTCGGTGCAACACTGCTCAGATCATTCGGTTTCTGGTGCTCGCCCATTCAGTGCAGTCTTCAGCAAGTCGTTCGGTATAGGATTCCACAGATCGTTCGGTGCATGATTCAGCAGACTATAAGGTCATCAGGCAACAGTTGATTGTCATACGGTCATTAATTCTCAACCATTCAGTGCAAGCTTTAACAGACCGTTCGGTCACAACTTCGTGAGACCGCTCGGTTCGTAGTGCTCGACCATTTGGTGCAGGCTTGCAACAAACTGTTCGGTACTGTACAATATGTTCATACCCTTTTCTCAACCTTCTAACAGTGATTGTCCTGCAAATAGTAATTAAAATAATTAAACCTAAATAATTCAAATTAATTTAAAATAATAATTAGTCTTGAAATTAAGCCTAAATAGTGAAAATGCAACAATAATTGAGAATTAACAACAATTCACTAACAAAGTATGGTGCATAAAT